>NC_056741.1:1487197975-1487350475 GCF_019279795.1 Protopterus annectens | reverse complement strand
GTTCCACAGGAGACATAATCCAGGGCTCTCTACAGGTAGCATATGCATAACATCAGGTCTCCCAAAGGCATGTGTTGCAATGTGTAATGGTGTACCAAGACCAAGGCTGAAACCTACAGACAGTATTAATAAAGATACATGTGCTGCACAAGCAACACATCACTCTACCTCAGGCCCACCATCCTCATCTGTACCTTGCTGATGACAGTATACACCTTTAGGTTTGCTGTTCATTAGCAGGAGCTAAGTCGCTTGACATGGTGTTCTGAATTTTGACACTGCAAAATGACACTCATGTGTGGCCCATAGTTGTCAAGCATCTGCAAAAAGGCTGAGGATAGGGAGGGGTGGCATTCTGAAACACAACAGTGAACTGAAGCATACACCCAAGGCTCACTAAGAATGGCTGTATCTGAACAGTCAAGGTCATGCATTGTACCAGACATAACCCTGACTCCACAGCAATAGTGAAGGCAATGTGTGACCTCCAAGGGCTGTGCACATGAGCTGACCTTGCATTCTGGCACAGTTGGGGGACATTTGTAGGGTGGAGTGACCAAATAATGGCAAGTGAAGATGGGCCATACTAGTATACACCTTCCAGGAATAGGGACTGCTGTAGTTCACTTAACAGGTGCTGCAACAAACCATCATGCAAAGGGTATGTACACTTATGCAACCCACATATTGTATGCATCCCAATCAACATCTGCACAACTAACACATTTGTTTGATACTGCATTTGATTGCACAGGTCATATATCACATATCAGGTGTGTGTAATGTTAACACATGCAGTATTGTGGACCCATGGCATATCAGGGAAGAGTGTGGCATATCAATAATGGTGTGTACACTCCTCATATCCACAGTAAGCTTTGGAAGTTGTCAGCATAATTGGGATTTTATTGCTCATACATGCACTGCTGATGATCAGATCTGCAAGTCGGATGTCAGGCATTCACTATTGACATCTGTCTTCATATCAACTCAGGTATGTGTCAGACAAACATATAGGGGCTGTGAGCAACAGAGCAAACATAACTGCCACACATATACACATTCAGCAATGGCGTGTACACTTGTGAGGTATGGTGCACAGTACATGCCAGGGTGCTGAACAGGTGGAAAGTAATACTGTGTACATGGATGCATTGTGTTCCAGGGGAAGGGACATCAACTACTAACACAACTCATGCATCACAGAGATGTATAATGTTGGTGACAGGGATTGAGTATAGCTGCAGTACATGCTGTTGAGTACCATACTTCATGCATGTTGACAGTTGGGTAATGAGAGGTCTGTGTAATATCTTTGTGCCACCTCACCTGTAAGTGTGTGTGTGTGTGTGTGTGTGTGTGTGTGTGTGTGTGTGTGTGTGTGTGTGTGTGTGTGTGAGTGTGTGTGTATGTATGTGCATGTCTGTAGTGGTAAGCAATGATGTACAGGTCTTAAAGTACGTTTTCTGTTTTCCCCTCACAGGTGGCGAGGTGGGTCAGGGTCCCTCCTGCAGGCAAACTTATGTTAGTGTCCATACAGACTCTGACAATGATGATAGGTATGGTGAGGCACAGGTGGGGTTGTCAGAGGCTGAAGCTGTGCCATCGGTTGATATCCCACTGTTATCCAACCCATCCCCGCACACAGTCACATTGCCTATATATACCCCATCACCAATGGCCATATATGAGGGACAGTTGGTGGCATGGGACAGGACAGTGTGGTGACTATGGCAAGTGTGTCTGTACACAGCAGCCATAGCCAGATGACCGGTGAGGTATCACACAGGCAGATGTACAGGGGTGCTCATAGGAGGGCTGCTGGACATCATGCCCCTGGCAGAAGTGCCACAGCAGATATCACCAGATGCATGTTTCAGGCCATCATTGAGGCACAAGCACATATGGAAAGTTATACCAGGCAGGGTCTGAGGCTCCAGAGGGCTACTCATTCTGCTGTTATTGACAACATCCGTGATCTCACAGGTGCCCATCGTTATCTTGCAGAGGTCCTGGATAGATGGTTGGGTGAGATGGTGGGAATCCTCAACCATGCAATGTCTGTGCTAGAGCATATGGTGGGAGTAGGGTGACAGCCACATGGACGTAGGTCAGCAACACCAACAGGTGGAGATCTGCGTGGACATGCAACAAGTCAGTGCTACTCCTGTAGTGATAGTACCAGCACCAGCACTATAAGGGGGTGCTGTCCATGCCACAACACAGCAGGCCACATGCACGTGGACCTGGCCAGTCCCAACATGGACCCAGATCCAACGGACATTTGTCATCATCAGGGGACAGTACCATATCTGGCCTTGTACCCAGTACTGCCTGGGGTACCCCTGGCAGGCACAGTTCTCGTGTACATGGCCGGAGATGGTGAACTGCACACCCCGCCATGTATGATCTGCAGATGTCCAACAAACCCATGTATAGGGAAGTCACATGGCCAAACTGTGTGCATAGACACACACACACACACACACACACACACACACACACACACACACACACACACATCACCAACACAGCTAGGGCACCTCCATATATACACACACCACATCTGCACAGCCTAATTAATACCAAAACCCTCATAACACACACACATAATCTCAACCAAATGGCTCAGCCTAGGTCTCTGGCAAACCCACAACACACCCTATGAATATGGTGATACCCGTGTCACATCCCTGTCATCCATACCACTGATGCAGGGGCAGGCTAATATGGTTCTGATGCACAGGGTGAATGCACTAAGGTGTAGTAATGTAATGCTGTGTAACATGTTTTCAGCAGGAAAGTTTAATGCTTACATGTCAGGATGTATAGCTGTCTAGCCATGATGCATTATAGCTGTTATTATCACTGACTGATACTGGTCTCCATAATGTATTCAGTTTGTGTTGTAGGTGTCTATGTGTCAGCAGGATGTTGGTCTGCTGTTGTTTCCTACAAGGGGTATGGCACTGTGGTGACACATTGACTGTGTCATATCCTGGGTACAGCTGAACGCAAGTAACAGGTCTGTATAAGAGTTACTGCATGTGCCACATGGCTGATAGATCTGAGGGGTATATACAGGTGAGTGCATGGTGACTGATGTTAGCAGCCCTTCTACAGTGGACAATGGTAAGTGTACTGGGTGGTACACACCACATGTTTGTGTATAACACACACACACACACACACACACACACACACACACACACACACACACACACACACACACACACACACAGAGGCTTTGGTGTTGATGCAATTCACAGAGAATACTATATGCATGGACGTACTTAATTTTACAGTGAACCCATTTTAGCCTATGTAATTTTGCAAAGACATAATAGGCAAAACATCACATAAGTAAATAATCAGCCTGCTACTTTAATATCATCGATGATGGTACTGGCATGGTATATGTCCCATTCTCCAATGTAGTGCAATCCCAGCACTGGTAAACATAGGTGTGCTGGTATGGGTGATACAGCCCTACACTTTGGAGGGTGTGGGGTGGTGTAGAGCTGCACATAGTGTGAGTGACGACTACTTAACATGTTAACATACACTGTACAGTATTACAACAGACTAAGCATGGGGATACAAACAACAATATCCCCAATGAGGGTGGCTGTGTCCAAAACACTGGCAGCCAACTATATATACCAACTCCAGTATCGCTGTACAGCTATACAGTGGGGAAGAAGTCATTTACACATCTACTACTAGATTTGATGGAATGAATTTCCATGACATGATTTCTTTGAAATGTTAGCATTTGCCAGTCAGTTCTCAGACAGATGATATCCTGGGACATGTATATTCTGCAAACTGAAGTAGATCCCTTCACATACACACACACTTACTTGGCAACACTGAGAGTAGAATCCCTGCCTAGGTACTTATTGCTACTAATGTGTTTGGCCTTAATTGCTCACACCACACAGCTTTTAGGAGGAGGTATGTCCTGAGTCTCTTGTTAAGTGAGGAACATCACCAGGCCTTGTACAGTATGGTAATGGGGGATGTACTGGGTGTTAATGGACAATACATAGTATGCCATACTGTCATATACACTTTGACAAACACATAACAGTCATAGACATATCCGAGAGACCTGGGTTTATCAGTGCTAACTGCCTTGTCAGTGAGCCCATTCTGTTACAGATAATTTGCACACAGCACATGCATCATTGGGCTGGATTGTGTACTCACTTTTATGGTTGATGGTGTCAGTGATCCTCATACAGTGGACCTTGGGACATGTACCGGGGGTACCATGGTGTAAAGACAATATACCCAGAACCCACACCCCACATTGGATATTTTAATCACTGAAACCCATGATAATACTCTGACATGCCCACAATCACACTTTGAGCAGGACTGCAATACAACCTCGTGTCTATCTCATCAGTGCTACTACAGGGATATGCATTTATTGCACATGCCACAGGGATAGTAGGGTGATGGTTTGTCATGGCTCAGCTAATGTCAGCAACATCACTATGCCTTATACTGTATGGCCAGGTGTATTTTATTTGCAGAATGTGACCTTAGAATGCTGTATCCTACAAATATACACACTTGCACACATGTACACACTTGCCAGGGCTCAGAAGGTAACCCATGCCTATCTACCCATTTGTATAACAGTGTTGTGCTGGTTCTGTAAGCTCCAGGTAGCCCACAGGGTGAAGAGTGTAATAAGGCACATGTAATGTCCATGACAGCACCAGCCATGTCTAACTATGGCGATGGGGGTGCAGTATGTGAGAAGGTCCTCAGGGTATTATCAAGTGAAGGTTTACAAACACACAGACTCTGTTATTATCAGCAATGTACACTGACACATTTGTCAGTACTGGGGTCTGTAGGTGCAGATGTTCCTAGGTAAGTACCAGGATATTGTCCATGGAGAGATGGAAGAGTAGGGGATGTGGGTACAGTGGTATCATGCCACCTGACATTAGTCAGCAGGCCATCTATCAACCGATGCCATGTGAGTGAGTCTTAGGGTGACAGTTAAATGCAACATCCAATAATCTGGTTGTCTCTTGCAGATGGCCAGTGAGGTGCTCCAACTGACATGTAAGCAACATATATTACATAACATGGCCAGTGTCTGGGTTGGAGACCTGTACCCAAGCATGTTCTGTTGATTGTGGTAGTCTAGTGGAGGTATCCATGGCATGTGGTGCATAAAGGGTGGGGTTACCTAGCTGTGACATTCAAAACACAGCTGGGCAGACATGTCAGTGTCAGTAAAGCATAGATTGCCTGTGAGCAGCCAAGATGGATGCCTGACATCTGCACATCTGTACAGAAAACAGACAGAAATCATCTAGCCAACAGGTTATGCATTAGGATTACTGTTTTGACAGATAGATGTCTGAAATGGATAGATATTCCATTACTACATGACAGCAGCCCTGAATGACATATCCTATACACATAGTAGTCTACAGTTAATATCCACATATCAGATCAATATCCAGTAGCAAGTACATAATAACACACAGCTCACCCACCAAGAACACAGCATTCAGTATTCAGAGGCCAGCTTTGCATGCAGGGGTGTATGGTTCCAGTACTACAAACTGCTATCTACTCTTACTTGGAAAAGCACTGTTAACAGTAGTAACATAATGATACAATACATGCAAGTGTGACTGCATATAACCTTGGATACTACCCATGTATGAAATGCATACAAAAAGAAATGATTGTTGTACTAGCCATATATACGCAGGTGTCCCAGACATATATTCACACCCTTTGCTACTGTGATGACAGCAAATAGAAGCATGTTATGTACATGGAAATTGTGTACACTTATTAAAGATGTCATTACCATGCTATTTCATCAGACTGGAATGTGATCACTGGTTATGAGGGCTGGGCCATGCTTAACAGGTGTAAGCATTGCTTAAATTTAAATGCTAAGCAGATTTGCGCACTGGTAAGCGAAGCCTACACAGTGTAAGTGCCTATTAATTTTGTTTAACCGTATGTTAGCAGCACTTACCATCTCGCAAACCCACTTAAAGCTGCTCAAAACTGCCTTAACCTCTCTGTATCCAACAGTCCTTGTTCTACCTAGCAACAAAATAAACCACCCTTGCAGGTCTTGAACATAGTACCCTGTACACTATAGACACAGCAGTTAACCACTAAGCCATCACAGCTGTGCAAATGGCTGTTGTTTTTTTCAAATATAGTACACATACTGAATACTAGTGAACAACTGCTTTGACTTCTACAGTTGTGTAGTACTTGTTAGTAAAACTAATGTTGAATCAAGCATGTTGTTATATCTAAATATACGCATATCAGATAAATATGGTGTGATACATCTGGGAAGATATATACAACAGTCATGTTTACACATAAGGATATGGATATATATATATATATATATATATATATATATATATATATATATATATATATATATATAAATATGTAGATATATGTATACTTGTACATACACATATATCTTTATATACATATTATGTATATCTGTATATTGATTTATATATATATATATATATATATATATATATATATATATATATATATATATATATATATATATATATATATATATATATATATATATATATATGTATGTATAGGTTCATAGGTTGGTACTAGGCTATCTGCCCGAATGCATTTATAAGCCTAGCCAAAATGTGTTGGCTTTCGCCACCCCCTTAGATTAGTTCCCTGTGCCTCTGTCCAGCAGAGCCACTGAAGTGATCCCCGAGGTAAACTTTCTGTTTCCCATCCACTCGTCAAGGTTTCTTTTGAAGAGTGTTAGCGAGGAGCTCTGCCTAATGTAGACTGGAATCTTGTTCCAAAGCATGGGAAGTCTCTGGGACACAAATCTATCCCTCCAGCACAGCACATCCTATTTATTGTTGTGGTGAGGTTTAGATCCCTAGAGCGTGTGGCTCAAGGGGATAAGGTTTTCTTTAGGTGGAGCATGTCCATCAATTCTGGGTTGGACATGGCTTTGAATGTCAGGCAGAGATCACCTCTGAGTAGGCGGTATGCAACCGAGTACAACTGGAGTTTCTTCAGTCGAGCTGCATAGGGCATCTGTTTGAGGCCAGTGATCCTCTTGGTGAGGTACTTCTGTGGTCTTTCCAGCTGTTGCAGGTGTCTTGTAAGGTACATCCCAAATGGGTTGTTGTACTCTATGATGGGTCTGATGGGTGATGAGTAGAGGGGCACAATGATCTCTTTTGATCTGGATGCAAACCCTTTTGTGATTAGGTGGGCCACATAGAAGGATTTTCTAACCACTTTGGCAATGTGATTATCAAAGGTGAGATTACTATCTACTTGATTCCCCAGATCTATTATTACATCTTCCGTATTTAGGGGACTATCACCTATGTGGTAGTTTGTGGGTGCTTTGTTTTTTCCAAAGGGGTTGACTATGCACTTTTTGGCATTTAGCTTGAGGCCATGATTTTGACACCAGGTATCCGTCTCAGTGAGACCCTTTTGGAGGATATCTGTGTCAGCTGGAGAGTCAATTATAGCCCCTAGTTTGCAGTTGTCTGCAAACTTGGTCAGCCATAGTTCTCCTCTGCTTGCCTGTACCTCTGAGAAGTATATGCCGAACAGGAGGGGTCCTAGGACTGAGCCCTGGGGAACACCACTTGTAACCGGTTTAGAGTTGGACCTAGCTCCCGCAACTCTCACCATGTGGGTTCTGTCTGTGAGCCAGTTGGCAACCCATCTTGTGACGTAGGGGTTTATGTTCAGGCTGGTGAACTTGTCTATAATACCAGAATGGGGAATGGTGTTGAAGGCCTTAGCAAGGTCTAGGTAGGCTGTGTGTACCACCTTTCCCTTGTCTATAGCCTTGGTAACTGTCTCAAAGAAGTCCACCAGGTTTAGGTGGCATGCTCTGCCCTTAACAAAGCCAAACTGGGTAGGGTCCAGTGTTTGGAGGTTCCCAATGTCTCTGTTAATGAGTTCCATGATGATGCATTCCATAGACTTGCAGACCAAGCTAGTCAGGCTTATAGGGCGATAGCTCCCCAGGTCTGCTGTGGCTCCACCTTTGTCGAGTGGAATAACCGTTGCTGTGTGCCACTCTATGGGTATGTAGCCAGTGGAGAGGCTGAGTTTGAACAGTGTGTTTAGGTAGGGGTTAGTTCATCTTTGAGCTCATGTAGGACGCAGCCTGAGACACCGTCCAGTCCCATTGATGCTGTGTTTTTGACTTTGGGGAGGGCTGTTTTAACCTGAGTGTCTGTGATTTCAGGGTCTCTACATTCTTCTGGTATGGATATTGGCCCTTTTGGGGGTGAGAGGGGGGTGAAATTTGCACTGAACCTGTCTGCCAGGATGTTGGAGACATTGGTCGGTTCAGTGTATTTTGTGCCATTCTGCACTAACTCCAAGCAGATCTGAGCATTGCCACTTAGATTCTTGACATATCTAAAGAATGCCTTGTGGTTATATTTGGATTCCTTGGCAATTTTTTTTTCAAAGCTTGCCTTGGATGATTTTATAAGGGATCATAGTTTCTTGCTGATACTGATCAGGGAAGTCTTCCCTTCTTGGGATTTTATTCTTTTCTGTACTAGTTTCCTCCTTCTATTGTATAGCTTGTTTATGGCAGGAGTCCACAAGACTGGTTTCCTTTTCTTGGAGGAGTGAGTCTTGGTTTTGCTTGCGATGGCACGATCCATGCATTCTTGCAGCTGCCAGTAGAATGCATTAGTAAAGTATTTTGCAGCTTGGACAGTGTTATCCTTCAGCATGGGGGCTTTGAAACTTTCCACTTTGGTCTTAAGTAACGTGAAGTTTGCTTTTGAAAAGTTTTTCACGGTGGTTTCTTTGGAATATGGATATCCAAAGTGATTTGTTTATGGTCAGGTCTAACCAGTGAGGGGTTGACTTCTGGTGTGGAACACCGGTCGCCCATGTTGGTGATGACCAGGTCCAATACGTTATCACCTGTGGTGGGAGTGCAGACCAGTTGAACCAGGGCATTTGAGTTTATAAATTCTAGAAAAAGTTGGGCAAGGGAGTTAGTACTTGAATAGTTCTCCCAGTTAATGTTTGGGAAGTTGAAATCACCCAATATTAGGGTGTTTGGTAGGACCTTTATGTTTCTCAGTGTTTCCAGAAATGTGGAATGGGGGTCCTGGGACATGGTGGGTGATCTGTAGCAAGCTACAATTTGAATTGCAGTTTTGCCCATTGTTAGTTGCACGTGGATGATCTCTGAAGCATCGCTCTGTGCCACTAACCTAAAGGAGTGGGTATTCTTGATGAATATGGATACGCCCCCCGCCTTTTGTATTTCGGTTTGGGTTCTATGGCCAAAATGTATGGTATGAGTTGTAGCCTGGTAGTATTGGGATACTCTCTAGAGCCTTAAACCAGGTTTCTGTTACTGCACATATATCGATTTTTCTCCATACTGAGGAGCACCTCGAGTGCATGCATTTTGAGGTTTATACTTCTGGCATTGAGTAGCATTACCCTCAGATTTTTGTTACTTGTGCTATTTGTGGCGGTGGGTTTGTCTTTTGAGCCTTGCCAAAAGAAGGCACTATGAGGGTGGCAAGAGCCTTGGCCAGTATTCGAAAGCCTAAGGGTGACAGGTGCAGGCCGTCTCTAGCGAAGCAGCGTGGCTTGTCGAGCATGTCATCCCAGGCGGACAGACACTTGATCCCCTTTGAATGACACCAGAAACTTAGCCAATTGTTGAAATCGAGAACTTTTTCTTTATACCGTGGTATCATTCTTGGTGAGGGCAGGATGCTACTCAGGATCAGGGTCATACCGGCCTGGGCTACGTGATCAGAGAGCTCTTCCATGTCTCTCTTCATGTAGTCCAGTGAGGTACTGCTCAGGTCATTCACACCAACATGGACAATGACAGAGTCATATTTGTACTTGTTCTGGAGTGACCTGAGTGCTTGTGTTATGTGGTGGATCCTGGCACCCTGACCCAATAGTCACAACCTCTTAGTGCAAGGGGATGTCATGTAAGTATTGCAGGTATAAATGTAGAATGTTGCTACATTTACAGGGGTTGTGTTAACAGACTTGTGTGAGAAGTCACTTCTGATACTGACATGTACACCATCAGTTACTGACAGACATCATAAGATCATCATAGTGAAGTACCACACAAATTACAATAATGATCCTGTGGAATCTGTACAGCAGAGATATGACCAATAAACGTGGATAGTCTGACACAATCTGGTCAGTGCAGAGGTATACACAGAACTCCTTAGTGCAAGATATGTGGACCAAGCCTGACAAAGTGGATGTTTACATCCATGTAAATGGGGATATCACAAAAATACTGGAATAGATAAGCTCACACCGTTGATGCATTCAGACACTCCTGTCTGTCCTAACACATATTAACTGGAGGGGCAGAGGTCCCTAGCCCACATACTTCACACTACTTAGCTCCATACATCTTTACAACATCCCACTGCTTTTTCAGACATACACAACAGTTATGATGGCCAGGTAACAGTTCATCTGACAAATATCTGGACATAACATCACACTAGGTAAATACACTGAGCTGCTAGGCATGTCACAAAGCAATGTGCAAACTACAGGCAGACTGCCATAACACTGACCCAAGTTTCCTATGGGGGAATACACATGTACTTGCAAATATAGATGGCACTACAGGCATGTAACAGCATGCAGTAACAGACACCAGTGTAAAAGTGCATACCCACAACCAATCTGAACACAGTCACAGTCGCGTTATGGTAAGCCTAAGTAATATTACAGTATATGTACTGTGTGAACAACACCACCCTCATATGAGCCACTCACACAGTAACCCTACATATTCTGGGCCAATACACAGTGTAGTCTGATGCCTGACTGTGGTATGGGACATGTGTCAGTCTAGCCCTACGAACATGTGCACTGATATTGTATCATAAACTGGAGCAGCATGCAACATCAGATAGAACAGGACCAAGAACAATGAACTTTACCACAGTCTGTACACAGGCCAAGTAACATATGTACAATAAACACTCTGTCCACAATCACAATAGGTACAAATACCTCACTACTGTATACACTACAACAGAATGTCCAGGTTTTGTCCTCAAATATGAGGCCTACTATACATAACATGTCTAGCAGTCTGATATCTCACTGGCTTGTTATCAGTATGATGTCAGTAAATAATGATGACATATGCACCTCTTACTGCATGACATATGGACGAAGGGTGACAGACTTGGGGGACAGAGGCACAGACACAGTGCCAATATTGACATATTGTTGTGATAATCTGAGACATTTCCTGGTGTAACAGGGTTTGTTGTGACATATCTCTTCTGAGGGATATGAAGTCAGTAACTCACGGGGATGTCACCATGTACTGACTGCAATTATTAGAGTATGCTACTGCATATCCAAATATATGAAATGTGTGAGTAACACAATACATGTTAGACTCTAAACTCTGGACAGTCTGCTGATACCCCTACAGGTGAGATTTTCCTCAACCACATAACACTGTCATGCCAGACTTTGTTGTTCGTCCATCGTTGTTGGCGATGACCAAAGACATCAAGTCAAGGAGGTTGATTGAGTATGGTGTGTCCATCTGTGGCTGATCAATCCAATGCGGGCTTGGAAAGCTCTGCCACACGTTGGGAACAATTGGTCATTTGAGTTGGTTGGCAATGAGCTGGCTGTGGATTTATGCAGCTCATGCTTCATTTGTGCATCTGTGGTCCTGCTCTGCTCATAGGAAACAGTACCTTGCACTAGGATTTCCCAGGAGTCCGGGTCAATGCCAAAGCTCTTCAGAGAGACTTTCAATGTATCCTTGAAGTGCTTTTTCTGCTCACCATGTGTACGTTTGCCTACTGCAAGTTCACCATAAAACAGTTTCTTGGGGAGGCATGTGTCTGGCATATGTTAAAGGTGGCCTGCCCATCTGACATGGGCTCTCCTCAGCAGGGTGTAGATACTTGGCAGTCCAGCTTGAGAGAGGACAGCTGTGTCTGGAACTTTGTCCTGCCACATAATTTTCAGCTGCCTTCTTAAAAGTTCATGTGGAAGCGATTCAGCTTTTTGGCATGATACTCATACACAGTCCATGTTTCACAGGCATACAGTAATGTGGGCAGTATAACTGCCTTGTACAGCTTCAGCTTTGTGGACAGTGTAATGCCTCTCCTCTCCAACAGTGACTCCCACAACCATTCAAATGCAGAGCCTGCCTCATCAATGTTCACAAATCTGAAAAGTGTGCTGCCAAGGTATGTAAACTTGTCAACAGCCTTCAAGATCTCTCCTTCAACGGTGATACTTGGTTCTGCATACATCTTCTGCGGTGCAGGCTGATGCAAAACCTCAGTCTTCTTGGTATTAATTGTGATTCCAAAGTTTCTGCAGGCAGTGGAAAAGCAGGTCATGCTCTACTGCATCTGGGCCTCTGTGGCAGCATTGAGTGTGCAGTCATCTGCAAACAAGAAATGGTGCAGAAAGTCCTCTTCAACCTTGTTCTTGACCTGTAGCCTCCGCAGGTTGAACAGCCTGCCATCAGTCCTGTATCTAATCTTGATGCTGGTTTCTTCATTATTGCAGAAGCCATCTGCCAGCATGGCCGAGAATATCATGCTGAACTGAACAGCATGGGTGCCAATACACAGCCTTGCTTAACTCCATTGGTGACCGGGAAGGCATCAGAGGAGTCTCCATCATCCAGTACTCAAGCAAGCATGCCATCATGGAACTGGCGCACCATACTGATAAATTTGCCTGGGCAGCCAAACTTCTCCATGATCTGCCATAGACCCTTACGACTACCGATGTCAAAGGGTTTAGTCAGGTCCAAAAATATTGTATAAAGGTCCCTATTTTGTTCCTTGCACTTCTCCTGCATTTGATGTGCTGCAAATATCATGTCTAGTGTCCCTCAGCCTTCTCTAAAGCTGCACTGACTCTCTGGCAAGTGTCCATCTTCCATGTGTTGAATGAGATGGTTGAGGACTCTGTCAAGGATTTTGCCTGCAATGACCAGGAAAGAGATTTATCTGTGATTGTCACAAGACTGCCTGTTTCCCTTTCTCTTATCAAGATGGAGAATGGAGGCATCCTTTAGCTCCTTAGGGATAACTTCCTGTTTTCACATGGTTTGAAACAGCTTGGTGAGCTTCTGTAACAAGACTGGTCCCCTGTCTTGTAGATTTCAGCAGGAATGGAGTCAGAGCCTGGTGCTTTACTATTGGAGCGAAGCTTAATTGCTTCCTTAACCTCTGATTCCTTTGGAGGTTCTTCCAGGGAGGTGTTAATGGCTACTTGCGGTATGCAGTCAATGACTTCAGTATTGATAAAAGAAGGTCTATTCAGGACATTGCTAAAGTGCTCAGCCCATATTTCCAGGATGGCTTTCTTGTCAGTAAGCAGGGTGGACCCATCGGCACTGAGCAGTGGTGATGTTCCAGAGGACTGTGGCCCATAGATGGTCTTCAGGACATCATAGAAATGCTTGGAGTTGTTGCTATCAGCATACTTCTGAATCTCATCTGCCTTTCTGCTAAGCCTAGAGTCTTACATCTCTCTGAGCTTTACTTGCACCTTGCTTTTGATGGAGTTATAGGCTGCTTTCTTGAAGACGGATGTAGTGTCTTCCTGGAGGGTTCTGAAGACTTCACGCTTCTTATCCAGCAGCTTCTGAATGTCTTCATCATTATCATCAAACCAGTCCTGGTGTTTGCATGTGTTCAAGTCCAAATGAGCGAGAGCTGTGTTGCAGACCACATCCCTAAAGGCTGTCCAGTCCTCTTGTACGCTGTTGGTGCCAAAGCTGAGCTGGTCAAGCTTACTGTCGAGGTCCTCCCTGAGGTTCTGGTGCACAGAATGCTGTTCTAACTTGCTGACATTCAGGCGCCTATTGGTCTTTCTCCCCTGCAGGCACTGCCTAGGCTGACTGTGCATGTTGAGTTTTGAGAGGATGAGTCTGTGGTATGTCTGGCAGTCTTTGCCACACATGGCCTTAGTCACTGTAACATCCTGCCTGTCCCTTCTCCTTACTATAACATAATCAATGAGATGCCAGTGCTTGCTGTGTGGATGCATTCAGGACATCTTGTTGTGGTTGGGTAGGCGGAAGACTGTGTTTGTGATCAACAGGTCATGAGCTGTGCAGGTTTTCAGAAGTTGATGATCATTGCTGTTACTTTTGTCAACTCCATTCCTCCCAATGACATCCTCCCATGTCTGGTTGTCTGCACCAACTCTGGCATTGAAGTCACCTAAGATGATAAGCTTATCCATCTTGGCCACATATGATATGAGAGACTTCAGGTCTTCATAAAACTTGTCTTTAATTTCCTCTGGGTTCATCATGGTGGGGGCATATACACTGATGAAGGTGGTATGGTGCTTTCCTTTAAGGGGGAGCTGCAGGGACAAGTCAGTCATTGAATCCTTTAGTGAGGCTGGCTAATTTGCTAATCAGATTAGATCTGATGACAAAACCCATTCTTGCTTTGCAACGTTCATCGCTGCTGGGGCCACTCAAAAATAAAATATAACCGGCTTTAACTTCTGTCAGCTGGCCTTTGTCTGCAAACCTGGTCTCACTGAGGGCTGCTATTTGGATGTTGTACCTGCCGAGTTGTCTTGCAACAAGTGCTGTCTGTCTCTCAGGTCTGTCTGTTTTGGAGCTATCCATGAGTATGCGCACATTGTGCCAATGGTGAGCGAAGTCACCAATGTTTTTTTCTTTGTAATTTGACTGCATGGATGGGATCCCCACCTGCTGCGGCAAGCAGGCCAGAGGTAGGATGAAGCAGGCTATGTTTAGGGCACCTTTTCTAGTCCCTTCCTCATACCATGGAGGTGAGCAGATTGATCCTAAATAGGGCTGCTCAGACACCCAGGTGGCTGCCGAACTCTACTGCTGCTTCAGTCCAGTAGAGAGTGACCCATTGCCCTGGACTGCCTGTGCATGAGGTTGTGACTGCAGCTTCCAGTGTATCTGCACCTGCTGCTTCATCATTCACCCATCGCCACAGGACTTGAGGGGGTAATGTCTTGACTTGCGCGTGAGTTGGATTATAGTGAGAGAGAGTTGTGCAAATCATCACTCTCACTCTCTTGTCCCAGTCTATCTTGATCCAGTGACAGGACATAGTCAAGATGACTGGAGATGGGTCAGGATGCAGTGGATGGCCAGCAGTGTCCTAATGTGTCTCACTGTGCTCTATTTGTGCTTCACTTCACTTTGCTGAGTCTGCTTTTCTGCCCATTGAGTCAGTCTAGTGATTTCCTACGCTCAGTCTGCCGGATCCAGTCTTCGCATGCAAAAGTAGACAAGCCCTGAGTCACCAAGGGTTGCAAACTCGTCGGCTATTCTCACCTGGTTTAGCCAGCCAGTTGAAGCCATTGCCTGGAGTGTAGCTGCTGTTGTATGCAAACAGCTATGAGGAGCCACAGGTGAGAGCTGAGTGTCAGGTGAGGACCAAGGTGGATGAACTACTCGGAAGAGCATGATATGTTTGCCCATCAGAGGGACTACCTCTCCCTGGCACCCCATAGAACAGCCATATCCACACAAACCCTGTTAAACCAACATTACTTCAAATGTAGAACAGCAATGCTTACATTCTGTCCCCATGTCTGGAACATCCCCCTCCTGTTTGTTGGCCTGTCTCCACAGTATATGTTGTAAGAGGTATTTCCAACTACCCTCTGTGATGCAGTTTGTCAAACACCCACATGAAGTCCAGCTCACACTGAAGGAAAAGGGCCAACACCCACATGAAGTGCTTAATTATAGGAGTGTGTTTCCATGCAATTGGCTATAGGAATGATACCACAGCTGCTCCACATGGAATAGTGGGGGACTGCATTTCATGTACAGGCCATCAGCTGATCATGAACATTCCTTACAAAACTCAAGCTGCTGCCTATCCAAAACAGATGTACATTTCCACATCCACCAGAAAGAGAGAGAGAGACAGAGACAGAATAAGAAAGGAAGGGTGTAAGAGAGTAAGAGCCAAGCATGTCTGTGTATGATTCATGGGTGGAGAGTGGTATCTGGGTATTATAACAGTTGCCTATATTGTTTACTAATCCATACTGTCACATAGTAAATGCACATGGCTGTACACATTTATGGCTGAGGGTTGTCTACAACAGCCTCTACATTGTTTGAAAACTGTTGGCCTTGTAATGTGGACAATGGGACATATAGTTCCTCAATATAATGATGTAGC
Organism: Protopterus annectens; assembly: GCF_019279795.1. Taxonomy (NCBI): domain Eukaryota; kingdom Metazoa; phylum Chordata; order Ceratodontiformes; family Protopteridae; genus Protopterus; species Protopterus annectens. The sequence goes on along the minus strand of NC_056741.1, from coordinate 1,487,334,216 downwards.
AAAATCCACACTGCAATGGATTCTGTCAGTTCACGTTCAACACCCACACAGGATACTGATGACACATGCATAAACACACACTTACCATTACTGAGTTTCAAATCCCTACCTGACTATGTATTGCTATTACAGTGTTATGCAATTATTGCACATGCCACAGAGCTTACATGTTGGAGAACTGTCCAAAGGTATCTTTGAAGATGAGTGACATCAGCAACAGAGCTAAAGAAGGAATAAGGAAAGTGTAGTACATGTGAATGTCTACAAAAGCAAATGTCAATGGAGACACACACACTCTGTCAGGGAAACACACACATCATCACAGTTGGAAGGAAAAAGATTAGAACCCAGATCTAACTAGTTTGCTACACTACAATATTACACAGTTATCATAAGTGCCATAGAGCTTATTTGGCTAATATATGGCCAAAGGGTTATGTCAAGGTGAATGACATCAGCAGGTATGTTAAAGTAGCCCAATGGGAGGTGTAGTGATTGTGAATGGCCTCAAAATAATCTCCACACACACACACACACACACACACACACACACACACACACACACACACACACACACACACACACACACACACACACACACTTGCCAGTACTGAGATGCATAGGTACATTACTTCACAGGTGTGTAGTAGGTGAATGGGCCTGACAGCTGTACAAGGCTAGGCAAAGGGAATACCTTGACATCAGGCCACATGACAATGGTCTCCAGTATGGCTCAGGGGTGTAGTCCCTGGAGTGGTCCCCACAGGTGGGTATTGTATTCACCATCCACTTATCTGGGTTACTATTGTGGGTGGCCAGTGATGTGCACTGCTTCCCATGTATGTGATCTATATCCCATAACATGGACAGTGTCTGGGCTGTGCACATGTCTCACCGCATGTTCTTTGACATGTGGAAGTGTACGTGAGGTGTCTGGGCCATGCTGTGTCTACATATTATCTTCTGATGTAGCATCCTGACCTCATTTGGGGAGACCTGGCTATGGAACTGAGGTCATGCTTGCACCTACATTGACACCATGATACAGGCATTGAATGGAGTTAGTGGCATCTGCCCATATAAGGCATGTGTATAAGGCATGGTATTCCCTTTGTAGGTTACATTTGCAGATGCTACAGTTGTTGCAGGCATCCAGTGGGGAACATAGCAAAAGGACCACTGTAAGCATTTATTTGCTTACTGTAGGGATGGAGCAGGGTGCCATGTCCTTTTACTTGCTGGATAACACACACTCAGTCAGGAGATGTTACACATCATAGTACTTTCTGATGTCAGTGGCATTGTTGTGGTCAACAGGCATGTAGTTCACTGCAATCACTCTGTGGTTACTATCTGTGAGGCAAAATGCAGGGAACTACCAATATAGTGGTTGTTGCCTAGCCAAGTGTGTTTGTGTATGAGACATGGATGGAGAGTGTACTCTGAGTAATACATGGGTTTCCTATATTGTTCTCTGATCCATAATGTCACATGTAGGGCTGTGGATTGTCTACACCAGCCTTTCTGGTGTTTGACATCTGTTGTCCTTGTAAGGTGGACAGTGTGACATATAGTAGGTCCTCCATATAATAATTTAGCAAAACCCACCTCACAAAGCATCCTGTTATTACACAATCACAGCAACCTCCACACAGGATACTGATGACAGACAAACACACACACTTGCCAGTGCTGAGATTCATACCCCTGCATAGCTATGTATTGCTACTATAGTGCACCATATTTATTGCTTGCACCACAGAGTTTATTGGATGGATGCTTTTCCAAGGTACTTCTAAGGTGAGGAACATCACCAGCCCATGTAAGTACTGGCACTGGGTGATAGATCCCCAAAATTTTTTTACCCTTATCACACATTCATATTTGCCAGGGGTGAGGCTCAAACATGCATCTAACAATCTTTACAAACCATTATGTTATGTATTCACCACATGCACCACTGACTTGATATCGTTTAGGGTTAGCAACAGGTACTTGTAAGGTGGATGATATCTGCAGGACTGCTAAAGTCAGGCTCTAAGATGTGTACTGGCTGTAAATGGGGCCAAAATCTTTGAGGTACACACAAAAACACTTGCCACAGATGAGATTCAAACTCATACCTGTGTAGTAATACTACTACACTGTTCCACATTTATGGCATGCACCATGCAACGTATAGGGCTGGCCCTTGTCCAAAGGGGCATTTCAAGGTGACTGACATCAGCAGGTTTGCTAAAGTAGGGCAATGGGAGGTGTGGTGACTGTGAATGGCCTCAAAATCATTAATCTCTATACACACACACACACACACACACACATATGCACACACGCACACACACACATATGCACACACGCACACACACACACACACACACACACACACACACACACACACACACGCACACACACACACATGCACACAGTTGCCAAGTTTGGGATTAAAACTAGTATGTTACACTATAGCATTGCACAGTTATCGCATGCGCAACAGAGCTTACAGGGCTAGCCCTTGTCCAAAGGGGTATTTCAAGGTGACTGACATCAGCAAGCTTGCTGAAGTAGGGCAATGGGAGGTGTAGTGACTGTGAATGGCCGCAAAATCATTAATCTCTACACACAGAGTTTCACAGTTGCCATGTCTGCGATTAGAACTCCTACCTAACTAATATGTTACACTATAGCATTACACAGTTATTGCACGCCCCATGTAGCTTATAGGGCTAGCCCTTGTCCAAAGGGGTATTCCAAAGTGACTGACATCAGCAGGCTCGCTAAAGTAGGACAATGGGAGGTGTAGTGACTGTGAATGGCCTTAAAATCATTAATCTATACACACACACACACACACACACACACACACACACACACACACACACACACACACACACACACACACACAGTTTCACAGTTGCATATCTGGGATTTGAATTCCTACATGTCTATTATGTTACACTGCACAGTTATCGCACATGCCACAGAGATTATGGGGCTGATAATTGGCTAGAGAGTTATTTCAAGGTGACTGACATCAGCACGAGTGATAGCATGGGCTATGGGAAGTGTAGTGTGTGACTGGCCTATAAACCATTCCTCTGGGTACACACACACAACTTTACATTTGACAGGACTGGTTATACAACTGCTAGATGACAGTTATCACAAGTACCACAGACACTATAGGGCTGAGGGCTACCAAAAGCAAATGTCTACAGTGATTGACATTGGCACATCATGTGATATTGAACAAATGGATGTGTGGTGGGTTGGACAGGACTCATGATGACATTCCCTTTGTCACTGTTTGCCTGTCTCTTCCCCACATCTCTGTGTGTGCATGTTTGACCTAGTATTGTGTGTTGGCCTTGGATATGTGTGAGTATTCCTAGCCAATGTGTGTGCAAAGCATGAATGGTGTGTAATGTGGTGTGTGTGCACCGACATCTGCGACTGATAGATATGTATAGTCCACTGTTGTGGTCAGACATGGGCTTCATTTCACTAAGTGTTGGAGCATACCCAGTATGGCCTTCTGTATTTTGTTGTCAGACATGGGCTTCATTTCATGACATTCTGTATTTTGTTGTCAGACATGGGTTTCATTTCTCTAAGTGTAGGAGCATGCCCAGTATAACCTTCTGTATTGAGTGTGTGGATCCATTTCAGGTAGGATGTACTCCAGTGCAGGATTTTGTGCTCTACACCTACAGCTAGCAACCTGTTTCTGCAGGATATCTGTAGATAGGTTGACAATATGGAGTCACAATGGGTGACAGCTAATGGGATACTGTAACTATTGCTGTCTGTGCTGCTTGTGTTACATGGTTGGTGTTAGCAGAGATATTCAGGCATGTACTGTTTTACACTGTGATGTATTATGTCATCAACTACTGACAGGTATACTTATTTGCTCACAATTATTTCCTGGGAAATACAAGATGAATGAAGCTGTGTCCAATATTGTGGACTGCAGCCTACATATTCTTGCACACTCATGCCATTCTGGAGGGTTAGCTGTAGACACTTGCTGATGGAGCTATGTAAATGGTCCAGCACCTTGGTACTGTGGTGGCTGAGGATTCATTGCTTGCACATCTATCAACATAACAGAATGGCCATATCCTGCTGTGGGCATACCTCTCAGCTGTACAGATTCACCCAGGTTACCCAGAGGCAGGGCTCATATATCTGGTCAGTTCCACTTCACATTGTGGACACACCTGCATAGGACACCTCTTCGGTATGCTGCATTCTGTGGATATTCCCATACAGAAGTGGGGGTCATACTGTACTCATTCCCAACAGCAGGGATATGACCTGTGATAAACCTGTGGATGATGGTGGGGTGAGCTGAGTGCATGGGGACTTCTTGCAGCTGACTCACAGATATACCTGGGACATTCTCCTTATGCTGCCTTGTGCAGGGACATAGGTATTCACTCATTACTTCATAACTGTGCCTTTTGTGGTCTGCCAGTGATTGGGCAGAATACATCAGTATTCCATACTACATATACAACTAATGTCCAGCTAACCTGTATGTACAATTCTGAAGGTGTGTGAAATTGACAGTTACATTTTATGCACTCTGTCTAGGGTACTTTCACCTGTGTACCGTGTGTATGTTTGGGACCATATTCATGGCATATCCATCTTTCAGATGGTGACAGATATTGACATCTGAACAATGAGTATGGATGACTGCTGAAATGGGTCTTGCTGGAATGCATTGTGGTTGGCACTGCAGTTGTCAGAACATGGCCCTGTCACTGACAGTACTGGCCATTGGCTTCCAGGACACAACTCTCCATGTCTACATGCTGGCCACTTACACACAATTTACAACACACAACAACCTAACACACAAAGCCCTGCATATTGTACACATGCAACTATCTATCTTGTAAATTGGGCCAGCTCAGGTAATCTGTGCTCCACTGTTATTAACCCCACTCGTACATGTTACTGCATTTCTACAATGGATTGTGGGGGGGGGGGGGCACACCTCACAACTGTAAACATTTGCAATGACTGTACTGGTATTCCAGGTACTTTGCTGGCTTCCATTTCATTTTGTATTCTGACCTATCATACAGACTAGAGGCATATCAGTAGAGTACAGATCTTAGGTTTTATTGACCTACATTTCAGTTTGAGACTTCCTACTCTGCAGAACTAACATGCAACTGCCTGACCTGCTGTAGTCTGTCTGTGTAGGTTTGGAAGGGGGCTGTTATCCATTGCCATTAATTGGAGGCCTTAGCACAGTGTTTCTTTATGATCATCTACACCTGTCCTGCTGCCTGTGGCTGTTGTTGGGTATGTGAACCTCATTGACATGCATGTGGGTGTCCTATGGACACACATTTGGGCCACCACATATACTGCAGTGGGATTTGTCACCTTGTCTAGTACTGCCTACTTTGTTGACACAAGTATTTGTTATGGATTCCATGCTGCCCATATAGGTGTCCACTAGCTGCTGCCATCCCATTCAGTCACCTGATTCCATTGCATGGTCACAGCCATACCATAGCTACAACTAGCAGAACATACTACTCTATTCAGCAACTGATAGGAAGAGTGAGTTACTTGCGGCTGTGCCAGTATTGAGGATGGTGCTGGAGGGCTGACTATGTCAGATGTACATAGTACACTCTCTATACATGATAAAGCACAGGTAAGGTCATGTTTGGCATCTCTTTTACTTTATGTGCGAGTCAGAGAAGGTGTAATTCCGTGGATTCTTACTGTGTCAGTGTATGTGCTATGATTTGCCTTTTTGCCAAAGCCTGGGCATACTGGGCATGCCTCCTTCTGCCAACATGGGCAGGCTCAGGTTGTTCCTCCTCTGAGTCACTCTGTGCCTGTGCTGGCCTTGGCAATGGTGGGGGGGCTGTGTGGCCCTGGCCTGTGCTGTTCCTGCTGCAGCTGTTTCTGCAGGATCATATTGTGTAGCATGGCACATACAATGAAAATTTGCATACATGTAACTGTTGAGTACTGCAAGGCTCCAACGGATATGTCCAGGCATGAGAACCATGACTTGAGCATCCCAAACACATGCTTTATTATGATTCTGGTTTGTGTATGTGCCTCATTATTTAGTTCTTGCTCGGATGTGTGTGCATTTCTGATGGGTGTCATCAGCCATGGCTTCGGTGCATAACCAGCATCCCCACGAGGTGGCCATATGGGATGTTCCCACTGGCAAATCTCTGGTACAACTGTGTCATATGCCAGATGTGGGAGTCGTGATAGCTTTCAGGGCTGCCAGCACACACATTCATTATAATGCCCTGGCCATTCACACAACCTGGCAGTTGGTGGAGGGGAAGTCCTTGCAGTTTATGTAGCCCCTACCACACTCACCAGGTGGTGCTTTGATGTGTATGTGCATGCAGTCTATAGCACCCACTACCTCAGGATATTCTGCTATTTGGTGAAAGAGATGCATATTGCTGGTCAATGCCTCATCGGTGTTGAGGAAATATATGTGCTCACTGGCATGTGCTGACATGGCATCCAGGAACTGGTGCAGTACCCTGGAGGCTGATGCCTGTGATATCCCCATCATATCACCAGTTGGTCTCTGGAAGGTACCTGTGGCTACTATTCCTAAGCTTACACATACCTTGGTATCCACTGGGATGTGTTCCCCTCTGTTGGTTCTGTGTGTGATGAGTGGCCGGCACAGCTCAACAATTTGCTGTAGGATGTCCCTGTTCACCCTATAGAGTTCCACTATCTCCACCTCATGTAGCCCCTGGTAGGTTACCCTGGGTCTGTACACTCTTCTCCTTCTCCTCACTGTAGGTTGGTCATCAGCATTCTCATCCTCACAACCCTCAGCCTCTTCCACATATTGATGTATGAGAGCAACAGCATCACCTATCATTTTGTTAGTTTGTCTGGTAAAATTTCTCCATCTGTGTACACCGGTGGTGTAGAGTATGTGGGAAAACCAGAGGGAAAGGTGTTTGCATAGTTTATAGTACTGTGCTGGGCTGGGCTGCTGCCTGTGTAATTGGCTGATTCTGATACATTTCACCTACCAGCTATGCTAGTTCTCCTTGATTTCCTTCCTACTGCTGTTTTCCCTTCCCAATGCCTTCCTGTTTAAGCGCCAAGGTGCACAGTGCATACCCAGTGCCCATATGTGAACAGAGCTGCTATTTCCTGTTTTTTTTTGTTTAAAACCCAGTGAGTGGTGCGCACACTCATTTAGGCAATGTAAATACTGGTAGGCAGCCTCAGACTCACCCCCTTCTTTAGCTGTACTTAGTTCAGGGCAAACACAGGCCACTGAGCTCCGATAAGCTTACACTCCCACTTATGAGGTCATCTACCTCTTAGGCTTGCACCATGGTGTTGCTGCACTTACACAGTTGGGCGCTAGCTAACACTGAGGGGAAATCTTTGATTCAGTATCAGTCCCCTCATTTGCATAAAACTGACTGCTAATGCACGGTTACAGCACTGACACACAGCCTTCCCCCTTAGCAACCACTATTCAATGGTATTGCTGTCTTCTGCATGCCATTGACTATTATGGCAGAATGCTGATTTTGATTTAAAAGCTTATTTCCAGCTTTTTTTTTTTTATTTTCTGGCCGATCCCGTTTGCACACCACTGCCCTACGCTTAAATGGCTGAAATCTTTGAAAAAAAAAATAAAAGTTATTTTTTATAATTTTGCAACTATTTACCATGCCAATGGCCATATATTTGGCCATTGGCATACTTACTACATTGAATACATGCTTTCTTTGGAGCTGTCATACCTCCATTTTGTAATTTGCAGAAATGTATTCAGTTAGTAGCCAAATACATTTCTGCAGGTTACACTATTCCTGCACAGATGCCTGCCTGCTTCCTGGATTATTAATTTACCTCATTTGCATGGTTTTCACCTGCAAATGGGGTAATTAGCATACAGGAGCTGTGTCCATGCAGGAATAGTGTTGGAGCACTCGTGCACATCCCAGGAGCTCATTTCTAGATCGCTCATTGGCCATATTGCATGCAGCAGCCCTTGCACTATTCCTGCATAGCGTGCAGAGCTTGCTGAATCCTGGGGATGATTTTCTTGTCTCACCATTTGTTTCAAAATTAAGAAAATTAAAAATGAATGGGTATTCTTTATTTTTAATTATACCTGACATTAAGTTAACTTTAGAGACTAAAAAAAGTATCCAGTGATGTGTACTATAACCCATTTTTCCATATTAAAATCATATGTGCCATTTAATTAGTCAGTATTAAGCACTTTAGTCTTTCTTTCACATGGTTTCAGAAAATCCAGTCCCTACTTTTTAAGCTTTACATTTTTTGAAAGTTCACACTGTCTATATGTTCTGTTATAAATGCTACAGGGAATAATGTGAAACGCTATTCCTTTATGTACAGTTATTTGTAAATATGCTTTTTAAAATGTTTTTAATATGCTGTTTAAACAAATAAAATCTTTTGGATATGGTGAATTTATATAATTTCTTAGTAGACATAAATTTGTATCTGCAGTATCGTGATAATTTTCCTTTATATAACCAGATAGTTTCATGCAGTCACTTCCCAACTGGATGAATAATCAGAATTTAAACATAAAACTACTGCGTTAGTAGCTGAAGTTCTGGCATAACTTTCTAGGCTAGGAAATCATGTTATATCATCTTTGCATTCTATTCCATAATGTCCTAAAGCAATTCTAGGTAACTGGGTGTCATAAGAAATTCAAGCACGTCATTAAATTGTTTACTGTGTTCTTTAGAATCCATAATTTAACATATTTGGGGTAAAATAAAAGTCCCTATCACTCCATCAAAAAATCAGCTCATCGAATGGCATTTTTGGTGCTATTGTATTGAACATGCCATTTGTCAAACTGTTTTTACTGAGATTGCAATACAGTGAGGATCAGGAAATTTGCCCTTTTCCCACTATTGTGTTGTCTGGGAGTTAGTATATATAATTAGCTGTGGGTGTGGAGGGTGCAGCCCTCCCATGTGTGGAATTTGATGAACAGCATTTCCAATTAAACAACGTTCGTTGAAGTGTCAGTTCAATAAATTGATATAGACCCTAAAATAAACCTCTTATCTGAAATCAACCAATCTTCCACAGAAAAATAACTTACTACATCTATTTTTGTTTAGAAAATTGTCTAAAATATTTATTTCATTAACTGTTGGTATTTTTTTACAACTGGATGTAAGACTAACACATAAATATTTAATGTCTTTATTCTTCCATTTTAATTCACTATTTTTTCCAGGAAACAGTTTAACTCTTTCTTAATGAATAAGGGACTAGATTACAAAAGACCTGATCTCATTGTAAGCTGACTTAAACTAAATCAAGTCTTTTGCAATCAGGAATGATTTGTTACTTATATTCTCACTGATCCTTAGACCTGACATCAATTGTACCTACGGATAACAGTTTAATGTCAGCAAGTAAATGAATATTGGAATTATATTGAGAATTTATTTTAAATCTGACTATATATTTGTAAAGTTTTATTTAATTGGCCATAGTGTAAATAGAACCAAGAAATAAAAACTAAGCCAGCAACAAGTGAGCCATGACACAATTAGTAGTTTATTGAAACTACTTGAGACTTCATAAAAAGCTTACATAACAGACCGGTTTCGGCCTGGATTTCACCTGGCCTTCTTCAGTGTATAAAAAAAGTTAACCAAAGCGAAGTCTTATATAATGAATCAAAACATTTGATTGGTTGACAAGACACATCCAATTCCTTAAGCTCATGAATATTCATGTATTGTTAGACAGTATTTATACACCACAAAAAAAAAAAAAAAAAAAAAATTCTGTCATAAATATTCAATATTATAATGAATTCTAATGAAGATGCTTAATAATCTGTACATTTCTAGGACATTTCTAATATTTAAGTTTAATAAGACCAGTTTTCTCAATTGGAGGCTTTATCTAGCTCCAGAATAATTATATCTAGTTCTTGTTTATCGTTATTACCATAAGCAATTGAATATTTATTCTTTTAATGGTATTTTGGCTTAGGCTCTAATATAAAGCCAGTTTGATTCTTCCTCTATTAGTTGTTGTTGTTTGTCTTTCGGCTTTTCCCAGTTAGGGGTCGCCACAGCAGAACTCTGGTCCGCTAATGATTGGCAGTAGATTTTCAGGAATGCCGAGGTGCCAGCTCAACATTCATCCTTCAATGAAGGCACACCCATTTATGCATGTCTTTCAAACACCCACTCAACCGCGGGGAGGACATGCAGACTCCACAAAGAAAGGCACTCCCCGCACTCCAGCTGAGAATCGAACAGCAGAACCTCTTGCTGTGAGGCAACAATGCTACAGCTGCACCACCGCAGATGTTAATATATTTTTAATTTCTTAAGAAGGATTGACATAAAATTTTAGAACACTGGATAATGATATAGATGTATTAGAAGAATAGACAGATGGGTCTTAAGCAGTTTTAATACAGTAAAAATTATTATATATTTCCATGATGGAGGTATGTTAAAGTATGTTTGATTTCTGTGAGCACTTTTTTTACAAGAGATAAAACACTACAATGTAATCATTTATTAAATTCAGGAATGATGCTATCATTAGCTGATGCTTTATTTTCCTTCACTCTCATAATTTTCTCCTTTATATATTTTACAGCAACATTTTTTTCATTTTTCCTTATTTGCTGTGAAGATATTTCATGTATACTGCTCTTTTGAGAATTATCAATTATTTTTTCATTTTTATACTACTATTTTGTGTATTAATTTTGCTGTAGTGTTTTCTGAAACAGTCCAAAATTTATTCTCTGTCTCTATATTTCCTGCTGCTACTAGGAATAGAATACAGTATTAATATGATTAGCTCTTGTTCTCATTTTTCATAGCAGGATGTTACTGACAGCAGCAAACAAAATGTTTTGGTGCATTTTCAGGTGATAGATTGTACCAGCAAACCATTTATGCTTCCATACCACAGGCCCTTAAGTCATAGTACTTCATGACAAAATAGTTAGCTCATTGCGCTTCCTGTCTAGATCTCCAAACTAGTGCCTTCTTCAAAATTTGGGGAAGCATAAATGTCCTGTTAAAGTTAAAGCCGAAAAACAATAGCAACAACAACAATGGTAATAAAAATAAATAACATCTCTCCTGCTTATAACTTTAACAACCTTGTCACAGTTATTACTACACACTCACCTCATACACTAACTATAAATGCCATATTGCCACTCATTTATGAAGCTGAGATATTCTTCTGGCTTCATAAATTAGTGCTAGTTTGGTACTTATGCACCACTGGTACCTTCCGAGCATGCCTCTTGACAGCTTTTTCCCTGGGCAGCCATCACCATCACCACCACCCAGCATATATGATTAATAGACAGTGGGCTACTTGAAGAAATTAAGAAATCTAACAGAAACTATGGGATGGAGGAAGAAAACTGAGACCTGAAGGGACAGTAAGACATAAATATATTTACTGATCTATAAAATCAAGTCATGGAAATGTGAAGGAGAACTGAACAAAAAGGAGAGAAACAGAAGGGGGCAGATTGTACTGAAGGGGGCAGATTGTCCTGATGAAGTACTCCATGAAATTCTGAAAATAATTTTTCACAGAAAGGAATGTGGATCCATGGAATAGGCTACCAGAATGGTTGGTGGAGACTGAAGCAGCAAATGAAATCAGGAAGATATTGGTCAGTTGGCAAAAGGGTATGCAGGAAAATAGAATGCTACACTTTTGGTAGATATGGATATTAAAAGATGTAGACAGACCAAGAACTAAATTTAACTAAAGATTTTGCTGGGGCCAGCATTATATAAGTGGGATATGTGGCAGTCAAAGATCAAAGTTTTGAGCTCTAGGTAAGGTACCAGAAAACATGTACTCAGTCTTGCTGTAGTAACAGTTGTCAGCTGCTTGCATTAACCCAGCTGGATTGGCTAAATAGATATTCCTCTAGTTGGGCCTTGATTAAATCTGGAGAAGTATCTTTACTAGTTGAAAGTATGTTACTTGTGGAAGAGGTGATAATGTCCAGGGATATGGAATCTAGGGTTCTATTTATGAGTAAAGTATAGAGAAAATCAATGAAGAATACACCCCCCAATGAAGCCCTTCACGCAGATATTATTATTGCCAGTAAGCATACAGGGTTATGGCTATGACCTATTAGTGAGCTGGTTTCTGTTTAACAAAGATTGATTCCCTCGTCTTTCATATGTCTTACTCTGCAATTTTGATTGAATCACTTAAACACACAGTTTTCCTGTGGTGAGTCTAGGAAAGGTCTGTATGGATCAGTGTTCTATCTGGGTTACCAAATAAATAAAAATCCAAGGGGATGATGGAAACCAAGCAGAAACTTTATAAAGGTTCATGAATAAAGTCATAGTATAAAGACTTCCATCAATGGCAGGAGAGATGGTTGTTTGAAAAGGATAGTGCTAGTTTAGCTCTTTAAAGAGCTGTGACTTTATCAAAGTCAATGTTGGGTACAGTGAAGTAGATGTGGGTTGAGGAATATTATGACCCGGGATGTAACTACCTTTTCTAAGGATTTTGCATAAAATGGGAAGTATGGTAGAGGGGCACATGCTGAATACATTGCCATACATTGAATATTTAGGAAGTGAAATTGAGAGAATCCTTACTAAAATCAGAAAAAAAGAACTTGAAGATATAGCTGAGTATGAGACAGCTGAAGAGGAGCTTTTTTAAAAAAAATGGTAGACTTAGAGAATAGAGCCCATAGAGAAGACCTGAGATTTTTTTCGGTACCAGAGAAACTAGACAAAACACACCATTTTAATTTAATGAAGGCACAAATAAGTAACTGAACTGGTATTCCACAGCAGGATTTGTTAATTGAAAAGGCACATTATATGTATACTTCAAACTTGGCCTTATAAGCAGCCAGGACATATATTAATAAAGATGCAATCAAAGCAGCAGAATGACTTAATTGTGACAAAATCAACTAAAGAGGATGCCAAGGAGACACTGTTTAAAGACTTTTTGAGTGCTTTCATTCTCTTTATTGTTGTAAGAACTTCTTCAGAAAAAAACACTTCCTGCCATGCTGATTAATTTAAAAGGGTCCACTATGAATCATATGTTGATTTAACCAACCACATACCTGTATGCTTATTGATGATCACAGTGTTAAAGCTATAGCAATAACATTTATATGTTAAAACATAATACTCCTAGTAAAGACAAATATAACCAATATTAATTCTTTTTTGTAAAACCAAAATCAGGTTTTGAAAAATAAAAAATCCATGTGTGAGTAAATGTATGTGCGTATATGTAATATCATATATATATATATATATATATATATATTAATATGATTCTACTTCTAATTGTTGAAAACACACTTTCTTGACAACCAGAAGATCAAACCCATTTAAGTGAAAGTGCACTAAATTGCTTTAACTTTAACAGGACATGTACTGCAGTGGGATTTGTCACCTTGTGTTGTACTGCCTACTTTGTTGACACCAGTATTTGTTATGGATTCCATGCTGCCCATATTGGTGTCTACTAGCTGCTGCCATCCCATTCAGCTACCCGATTCCGTTGCATGCTCACATCCATACCATAGCTACAACTAGCAGCACATACTACTCTATTCAGCAACTGATAGGAAGAGTGAGTTACTTGTGGCTGTGCCAGTATTGAGGGTGGTGCTGCAGGGCTGACTATTTCAGAAGCACATAGTACACTCCCTATACATGGTAAAGCACAGGTAGTGTCATGTTTGGCATCCTTTTTACTTTATGTGCAAGTCAGAGAAGGTATCATTTACTGGGTTCCTACCGTGTCAGTGTATGTGCTATGCATTGCATCTTTGCCAAAGCCTGAGCATACTGGGCACACCTCCTTCTGCATACATGGGCAGGCTCAGGTTGTTCCTCCTCTGAGACACTCTGTGCCTGTGCTGGCCTTGGCAATGGTGGGGGGCTGTGTGGCCCTGCCCTGTGCTGTTCCTGCTGCAGCTGTTTCCACAGGAACATCTGTTTTATATGTTTTATAAGTTAGTTAGTTATTTAACTGTATCTGAATAGAATATCAATAGTATAAGAAACCCTACTACTGTATGCATTTACTATCTTACCTATTTTGACATTGAAATATTTATTGTAATTGTATTCTGCCTGACGTTGTTATTGTTTGACTTAAAATATTTTGTTTATACTGAATGTAATTAAAATTAAATCACTCTCACGCCATAAAACCCAAAACACCCTCTATTCTAACCACAAAACTTCATATAACTCCTCTCCTTCTACAACCATCCACAACCCTCTAACACAGAGAGCTCAATTACCATGTTACCAGCAACACTCTCCCGCAACCGTATCATCCCATTACTCTTGCCTTCTCTGTCCATCTGTATTTACTTTATCTCCATCATTACCACTTATCACCACCCACTTAACACCATGTACTGTATCAAATCACCCACCCTACCATACACCACAATCCCTCTATACCTGCAAACACACAACTAGTTATCTATTACCCTTTAATCTTACAACTCACCTCTCCTATCCATTATACCTTACAATCTAAAAAACACCTTAGCCTCAAATACCACTTCCTAACTATGTTCTACCTTAAAACCATCACCAGCATTGCAGCTCAACTACTACTAGGAGGTGATATTCACCCCAACCCTGGCTCAACAAACAACACCCATACCACACCTGACCCCAATCTCCCATTTAAACACAAGTCCACTGATATACTCATATTAAACCTAAACATTCGCAGTATCATAAATAAAATAGAACAGTCACATGGAACCATCTCTGTACATAACCCAGATATTATAGTGATTACAGAAATATGGCTTAAACCCCACATTAAAGATAACTTCATTATCCAGCTGGACTTTCAATAAATGTAAAATAAAATAAAATTTAAAATAAATAAATAAATAGTGCACATTACGATAGAAATAGTCCAAACCAGAAAAATCAGTATTAGTTCAGTATAAGTTCAATGTAAATCACCTGGTTTCAATATATTAAGAGTTTTAATTAAAGCTTTTTCGTCGCCACTAGTAGAAAGGCTTCTTCAGAAAATTACAAGACAGACCTCACAGAAAAGAGGAATTAAATTGAATGGCCCTCCTGTCTATGGCCTTAAAGCTAAATTTATTGGTGGCATAAATGTGTTCGTACCTTCTTTACAAATCCAATTTAAAAGTTCAGCTACTTCAAAAAGAAACCCCAGATTTCAACCCTGCCGAGACCTTATTCACCAAAATCCTACTAAATCAGTACAAACATCTAAACCTACTCAGCATTTATATAGCACCAGGCGACAACATTAAGACACTAGAATCTATACTCCACTGGGCTTCCCATTCCCTGTCCCAAGAAACTGTACTCCTAGGTGATGTCAACATAGACTGGAACACCATACACTCACCCATAGCTACCAACCACATAAACCTATATAATTTCGTACATCTCATACACTCACCCACAAGAATTGACAAAAACCACCAAACGCAAATCCACCATAGACTGGATACTGACTAACCAGCCCAGTACTGACCACCTATCCAGGATATTACCTGATTCCCTCAGTGACCATAACCCAACCTTTCTCCATCGGCACAGACTAAAATCTACCAACACCCCCGCTCTCTTACAAATCCGCTCCCACAACAACTTCTCTCCAGTACAATTTTCAGAAGCCCTAAAATCCTGTGACTGGGTTCCTATAAAAACCCTTCCCCTGGATATTGCAGTAGAGTACTTTAATGCCAAATTCCTAGGGATTTTAAACCAACTAGCCACACTGAAACAAATAAGATTGCAAAGTAACCCTGCTCCCTGGTTATACAAAGCCACTAAAATCTTGCTCAAGACTAGAGACAAAGCTTGGTTAACTTGGCAAAAATACAAAACTCCCAAAACTAGACAAAGCTTTGCTGAGCTCAGAAATAAAGCAAAATAAAACAGGTCAGGTTGGACAAGATAAACCACTATATTTCCCTACAAAGGAAACATAAAAACAACCCACAGAAATTCTGGGCTGCAGTGAATAACATCCTGCAGCCTGGAAAAGTCACCACACCACCCCCAGATATCAAAAGTATTGATTCACATATAGCCTCTAGTTTCAATAACTACTTTACCTCTTCAATACTGAACCTGGTAAGTGCAATATCACCCACAACCCAACCTCAACCCTTAAACTACCAGACTAACTTCACCCCCTTCACAGTCACCCCATTACCAACATCTACCGTTCAAAATCTCTTAGCTAAACTCAAACCTACCACCCTAGCTACTGACAGTCTTCCAGCTAAATATCTACAAATTGCATCCCAGGCCATCGCCTACCCCATCTCCCTACTTATTATCAGATCTGTCATCCTGCATACTATTCCTTCATTATGGAAAACCTCATATATCATCCCCCTCCACAAGGGAGGTCCATCTACTGACCTCTCCAACTACCGTCCCATTGCAATCTTATCACCTATCTCAACAATTCTAGAAATATGTATGCACCACCAACTCCTTACCCACCTGCTAACCAACAACCTTCTAACTAAAACCCAACATGGATTCAGACCTTCCCATAGCATCAATACTGCCCTAATTAACTTTTCCAATACCATAAACTCGCACAGGAACCAAGAAAAGCTGGTCTCTGCCACCTTCTTAGACCTATCAAAGGCATTTGATACAGTTTCCCATAACAAACTCCTCACCAGTCTAGCAGAACTCATCCTTGATGACCCCACTCTACAGTGGTTTAACAGTTACTTAAACAACCGGTCACAATCTGTCAAATGGGGCAACTCCCTCTCCCCTCACTCCCTGTCACATGTAGTGTCCCACAAGGTTCAGTCCTTGTCCCCTTTCTCTTCAACATATTTACAAATAATCTCCACCTAGCTACCACTAAAGCCAACATTGTCCAGTATGTGGATGACACTACCCTAATCTGCTCAGCAACAAACATCCAGTTACTTCAAAGTAAAAAACAAGAATCCTTCACTCAGGTAGAGAACTGGCTAAACAACTACCAACTAATACTAAACTCCCCAAAAAACACAGCTAATACTATTCCACCAAACCAAACACTGCAACACCACCTTTACCATCATGTCTACCAATGGCACCCTCATTACTCCAGTAACAGGCTAATCTCTTAGGCATCACTATTGATCACCAACTTAAATACAACAAGCGCATATCCCAAACTATCTCTAAAGTCCATAAAAAGCTAGGTTGCCTATATCGTTGTAAACTATTCCTAACCCCTGAGACTTGAACAACAATAGCCAGAACTTATCTCTTATCAACACTACTTTACGCCTCTCCAGTTCTCATCAATATTAACAAAACCAACCTGAACAAACTCTCTGCATGCTACAATAAAATAGCTAGGTTCACTGCCAATAATAGATCACAGCCCCACCATTGCCTATCCCTAACTAAATTGCACTGGTTAGAATTTCCAAACCTCCCACACTACCACCAACTGATCATAGCCCATCAAATTCTCTTCCATCCAGGGAATTTCCCTGCCCTTGCCAACATGCTAAACTTTCACAACCCTAAAAAGGAGCTACGTTCATGTATCAAAAACCTGATTGAAGTTAATCCATGCAATAACAGTTCTGGGGAGGCCTTATGCTTCCATGATGTTGCCAAAGCATGGAACACCCTCCCACCTAAACTCAGGCTACAAAGTCACACAGGCACCTTTAAAGGCATTCTTAAATTACACCTCAATACTAACCCTCTCTGCAACTGCAAAGACCCCCCTTGAAGACCCACTTTTCCACATGTAAGTGACCCGTTGAAACCTTTAATGCATACACTATACTCTCACCTGAAATGTACTTTTTGTACATATTGTAAATAATGGTACTACTCCTGAGTATCTTATTGCTCTACATAATTGTTTTTTGTACTTCATTGTTTCTCTTATCTTGTAGCCAGTTTTATTGTTATCTAAAGCATATATGTACACTGTTATTTCTTTGGAGCTTTTCTCCCTAGGACTCCACTGAAAAAGGACACATGATGTCCAGTTGGACGTATCCTGGTAAAATAAATGTTAAATAAATAAAATATTGTGTAGCATGGCACATACAATGAAAATGTTTGTACATGTAGCTGGAGAGTACTGCAAGGCTCCACCAGATATGTCCAGGCACCAGAACCATGACTTCAGCATCCCAAACACACGCTGTATTATGATTCTGGTTTGTGCATGTGTCTCATTATGGAGTTCTTGTTCAGGTGTGTGTGCATTTCTGATGGGTGTCATCAGCTACGTCTCCAGTGCATAACCAGCATCCCCCACTAGGTGGCCACATGGGATGTCCCCACTGGCAAATCTCTGGTACAGCTGTATCATATGCCAGATGTGGAAGTCATGATAGCTTCCAAGACTGCCAACACACACATTCATTATATTGTCCTGGGCATCACACATGACCTGGCAGTTGAGGGAGGAGTAGCCCTTGCAGTTTATGTAGACCCTATCCCGCTCACCAGGTAGTGCTTTGATGTTTATGTGCTTGCAGTCTATAGCATCCACTACTTCAGGGTAATCTGCTATTTGGTGGAAGAGATGCATATTGCTGTTCATGCCTCATGGGTGTTGAGGAAATATATGTGCTCACTGGCATGTGTTGACATGGCATCCAGGAAATGGTGGAATACCCTGGATGTTAATGCCTGTGAGATCCCTATGATATCCCCAGTTGGCCTTTGGAAGGTACCTGTGGTTAGTTTTCTTAAGCCTACACATACCTTGGTATCAAATGGGATGGGTTTCCCTCTGCTGGTTCTGTGTGTGAGGTGTGGCTGGCACAGTTAAACAATTTGCTGTAGGATTTCCCTGTCCACCCTATAGTGCTCCACTGTCTACAGCTCATGTAGCCCCTGGTAGGTTACCTTGGATCTGTACACTCTTATCCTTCTATTCACTGTGGGTTGGTCATCAGCATTCACATCCTCACCACCCTCAGCCTATTCCACATATTGATGTATGAGAGCGACAACAGTCCCTATCATTTTGTTTGTTTGGTAAAATCTCTCCATCAGTCTACACTGCTGGTGTAGAGTTTGTGGGAAAAACCAGAGTGAAAGGTGTTAGCATAGTTTATAGTAGTATGCTGGGCTGGGTTGGGCTGCTGCCTGTGTAATTGGCTGATTCTGATACATTTCCCCTGCCAGCTATGCTACTTCTCCTTGATTGCCTTCTTACTGCTGTTTTCCCTTCCCATTACTTTCCTGTTTAAGCCTCAAGGCGCACCATGCATATCCAGTGCTCAGATGAGAATAGAGCTGCTATTTCCTATTTTTTTTTAAAAAAACCCAGTGAGTGGTGCGAACACCCATTTAGGCAATGTAAACACTGGTAGGCAACCTCAGACACACACCCTTCCTTAGCTGTGCTTAGCTCAGGGTAAACACGGGCCACAGAGCTCCAATAAGCTTACAGCATGCATGACACTCCTGCTTATGAGGTCGTCAACCTTTTAGGATTGCACCATGGTGTTGCTGCACTTACACGGTTGGGTGCTAGCTAACACTGAGGGGAAATCTTTGATTCAGTATCAGTCCCCTCATTTGCATAAAACCGACAGCTAATACATGGTTACAACACTGACATGCAGCCTTCTCCCTTAGCAACCACTATTCAGTAGTATTGTTGTCTTCTGCATGCCATTGACTATTATGGCAGAATGCTGATTTTGGTTTAAAAGCTTATTTCCAGCTTTTTTTTTTTTATTTTCGGGCCAATCCCATTTGTGCACCACTGCCCTATGCTTAAACGGCCAAAATCGTCCAAAAAAAAATAAAAGTTATTTTTTGTGATTTTGCAACTATTTACCATGCCAATGGCCATATAGTTGGCCATTGGCATGCCTACTACATTGAATTCATGCTTTCTTTGGAACTGTCATGCCTCCGTTTTGTAATTTGCAGAAACGTATTCAGTTAGTAGCCGAATACATTTCTGCAGGTTACACTATCCCTGCACAGATGACTACCTGCTTCCTGGATTGCTAATTCACCTCATTTGCATGGTTTTCACCTGCAAATGGAGTAATTACCATACAGGAGCTGTGTCTGTGCAGGAATAGTGTTTGGTGCACTTGTGAACATCCCGAGAGCTAATTCCTAGATCGCTCATTGGCCATATTGCATGCAGCAGCTCTTGCACTATTCCTGCATAGCGTGCAGAACATGATGAATCCTGGGGAGTATTGCTAAATTCTGCAAATTAAGGTGTAATCTTAGTTTTCCAGTTCTTTGCAGTGATTTTCCTGACTATTTGAAAATCTCCACATAACTGGAAATTAAGACTTATACACATCACAGAATGGGTGCATTAAACATCATCATCCATTTAGTTAATATATACTTATCAGACAAAAATGCTTGGAGGAAACATTGAATTTTTTTCCCCAAAATGTTTTTTCACTTAAGAATCATAAATCATATGCACCCAATTGCCAATAATTAAATATGTATATCTCTAACAATGAATACCTCCTTTTTTTTACATAGTTTCTAGTGTGTGGAGTGATAAATGATCTATGTAAAAATGTCCAAGAAGATAATTTCCAAAATAAAGATGACAGTGTTTCTTTATGGGGGGAGAATAAAATTATTTTTTATCTCTTTTAGTTAAGGTTGAGGTACTCATTTGTAGAGCATAATGCCAAGAGTTATCTTTGATACAAAATGTATAGTTCTTAATTATTTTCAACTATTTTAGATACATATGATATTGTCTCATCATTTGTTTCAAGATTAAGAAAATCAAGAATGGATGGATATTCTTTTTTTAATTATACCCGACATTAAGTTAACTTTAGAGACGTAAAAGGGTATCCAGTGATGTGTACTATAACCCATTTGTCTATATTAAAATCATATTTGCCATTTAATTAGTCGGTGTTAAGCACTTTAGTCTTTCTTTCACATGATTCCAAAAAAAAAAAAAAAAAACAATCCCTACTTTTTAAGCTTTCCATTTTTTGAAATTTCACACTGTCTATATGTGCTATTATAAATGCTGCAGGGAATAATGTGAAACGCTATTCCTTTATCTACAGTTATTTGTAAATATGCTTTTTTAAATGTTTTTAATATGCTGTTTATACAAGTAAAATCTTTTGGATATGGTGAATTTATATATTTTCTTAGTAGACATAAATTTGTATCTGCAGTATTGTGATAATTTTCCTTTATGTAACCAGATAGTTTCATGCAGCCATTTTCCCAACTGGATGTATAATCAGAATTTAAACATAAAACTACTGCATTAATAGCTGAAGTTCTGGCATAATTTTCTAGGCTAAGAAATCCTGTTATATTATCCTTGCATTCTATTCCATAATGTCCTAAAGCAATTCTAGGTAACTGGGTGTCATAAGAACTTCAAACACATGTCATTAAATTGTTTACTGTGTTCTCTGGAATGCATAATTTAACATATTTGGGATAAAATAAGAGTCCCTATCACTCCATCAAAAAATCAGTTCATCAAATGGCATTTTTACTGTTATTGTATTGAACATGCCATTTGTCATACTGTTTTTACTGAGATCGCAGTACAGTGAGGATTAGAAAATTTGCCCTTTTCCCAGTATAGTGTTATCTGGGAGTTAGTATATATAATTAGCAGTGGGTGTGGAGGGTGCAGCCCCCCCCCCCATGTGTGGAATTTGATGAACACCATTTCCAATTAAATGAAATTCGTTGAAGTGCCAGTTCGATGAAGTGATATAGATCCTAAAATAAACCTGGTGATTGAAATCAAATTTGATTGAAATCAAATTATCTTTCAAAGGAAAATAACTTACTACATCTATTTTTGCTTAGAAATTGTGCAAAATATTTTTTTCATTAAATGTTGGTATTTTTTTACAACTGGATGTAAGACTAACACATAAATATTTAATGTTTTTATTCTTCCATTTTAATTCACTATTTTTTCCACGAAACAATTTAACTCTTTCTTAATGAATAAGGGACTATATTCCAAAAGACCTGATCTCAGTGTAAGCTGACTTAAACTAACTCAAGTCTTTTGCAATCAGGCCTGATTTGTTACTTATATTCTCACTGATCCTTAGACCTGACATCAGTTGTACTTATGGATAACAGTATATTGTCAGCAAGTAAAATAAATATTGGAATTATATTGATCATTTATTTTAAATCTGACTATATATTTGTAAAGTTTTATTTAATTGGCCATAGTGTAAATAGCCAAAGCCAATAATACAGTAGACAAAGGACAACACTGTTTTATGTTCTAGCTTATCCTTATTGACCGAGAAATAAAATATTCTGGTTTAACATATTATAATGAATTCTAATGAAGATTCTTAATAATCTGTACATTTCTAGGATATTTCTAATATTTAAGTTTAATAAGACCAGTTTCCTCAATTGGAGGCTTTATCTAGATCCATAATAATTATATCTAGTTCTTGTTTATCATTATTACCATAAGCAATTGCAGTATTTATTATTGTAATGGCATTTTGGTTTAGTCTCTAATATAAAGCCAGTTTGATTCTTCCTCTGTTAGTGTATGTAATATATTTTTAATCTCTTGAGCAGGATTGACATAAAATTTTACAACACTGGATAATGATATAGATGTATAAGAAGAATAGAGAGATGGGTCTTAAGCAGTTTTAATACAGGAAAAATTGTTATATATGTTCATGTCCATGATGGAGGTATGTTAAAGTATGTTTGATTTCTGTGAGTTCTTCTTTATAAGAGATAAAACACTAAGATGTAATCATTTATTAAATTCAGGAATGATGCCATCATTACCTGATGCTTTATTTTCCTTCAGCCTTTTAATTTTCTTTTTTATATATGTTACAGCAACATGTTTTCCTTTTTCCTTATTTGCTGTAAAGATATTTCATATATACTGCTCTTTCAAGAATTATCAATTATTTTTTCATTTTTATACTACTATTTTGTGTATTAATTTTGCTGTAGCGTTTTCTGAAACCTTACACCATTTCTTCTCTGTCTCTATTTCATGCTGCTACTAGGAATAAAATACAGTATTAATATGATTAGTTCTTGCTCTCATTTTTCATAGCAGGATGTTGCTGACAGCAGCAAACAAAATGTTTTGGTGCATTTTCAGGTGATAGATTGTACAAGCAAACTATTTATGCTTCCATACCACAGGCCCTTAAGTCATAGTACTTCATGACAAAATAGCTAGCTCATTGGGCTTCCTGTCTAGATCTCCAAACTAGTGCCCTCTTCAAAATTTGGGGAAGCAAAAATGTCCTGTTAAAGTTAAAGCCTAAAAACAATAGCAACAACAACAATGGTAATAAAAATAAATAACATCTCTCCTGCTTATAACTTTAACAACCTTGTCACAGTTATTACTACACACTCACCTCATACACTAACTACAAATGTCATATTGACACTCGTTTATGAAGCTGTGATATTCTTCTGGCTTCATAAATTAGTGATAGTTTGGTACTTATGCACCACTGGTTCCTTCCAAGCATGCCTCTTGACAGCTTCTGCCCTGGGCAGCTATCAACATCACCACCACCCTGTACTAGTTAAGAGTTCTACTTTATGATGCCCTGGAGAGCATATATGATTAATAGACAGGCTACTTGAAGAAATTATGAAGAAAGCTAACAGAAACTCTGGGATGGAGGAAGAACACTGAGATATGAAGGAACAGTAAGATATAAATATATTTACTAATATTTAAAATCAAGTCATGGAAATGTGAAGGAGAACTGAACAAAAAGGATAGAAACAGAAAAAAGCAGATTTTACTGACAAAGTACTCTATGAAATTCTGAAAATACTTTTTCACAGAAAGGATTGCAGTTCCATGGAATAGGGTACCAGAATGGTTGGTGGAGACTGAAGCAACAGATGAATTCAGGAAGACATTGGTCAGGTAGCAAAAGGGTATGCAAGAAAATAGAATGCTACACTTTTGGTAGATATGGATATTAAAAGATGTAGACAGACCAAGAACTAAATTTAACTAAAGATTTTGCTGGGTCCAGCATTATATAAGTGGGATATGTGGCAGTCAAAGATCAAAGTATTGAGCTTTAGGTAAGGTACCAGAAAACATGTACTCAGTCTTGCTGTAGTAACAGTTGTCAGCTGTTTGCATTAACCCAGATGGATTGGCTAAATAGATATTCCTCTAGTTGGGCCTTGATTAAATCTGGAGAAGTATCTTTACTGGTTGAAAGTATGTTACTTGTGGAAGAGGTGATAATGTCCGGGGATATGGAATCTAGGGTTCTATTTATGAGTAAAGTATAGAGAAAATCAATGAAGAATACACCCCCCAATGAAGCCCTTTATGCAGATATTATTATTGCCAGTAAGCATACAGGGTTATGGCTATGACCTATTAGTGAGCTGGTTTCTGTTTAACAAAGATTGATTCCCTCATCTTTCATATGTCTTACTCTGCAATTTTGATTGAATCACTTAAACACACAGAATTCCTGTGGTGAGTCTAGGAAAGGTCTGTGTGGATCAGTGTTCTATCCGGGTTACCAAATAAATAAAAATCCAAGGGGATGATGGAAACCAAGCAGAAACTTTATAAAGGTTCATGAATAACGTCATAGTATAAAGACTTCCATCAATGGCAGGAGAGATGGTTGTTTGAAAAGGATAGTGCTAGTGCAGCTCTTTAAAGAGCTGTGACTTTATCAAAGTCAATGTTGGGTACAGTGAAGTAGATGTGGGTTGAGGAATATTATGACCCGGGATGTAACTACCTTTTCTAAGGATTTTGCATAAAATGGGAAGTATGGTAGAGGGGCACATGCTGAATACATTGCCATACACTGAATATTTAGGAAGTGAAATTGAGAGAATCCTTACTAAAATCAGAAAAAAAAGAACTTGAAGATATAGCTGAGTATGAGACAGCTGAAGAGGAGCTTTTTTAAAAAAAATGGTAGACTTAGAGAATAGAGCTCATAGAGAAGACCTGAGATTTTCTTCGGTACCAGAGAAACTAGACAAAACACACCATTTTAATTTAATGAAGGCACAAATAAGTAACTGGACTGGTATTCCACAGCAGGATTTGTTAATTGAAAAGGCACATTATATGTATACTTCAAACTTGGCCTTATAAGCAGCCAGGACATATATTAATAAAGATGCAATCAAAGCAGCAGAATGACTTAATTGTGACAAAATCAACTAAAGAGGATGCCAAGGAGACACTGTTTAAAGACTTTTTGAGTGCTTTCATTCTCTTTATTGTTGTAAGAACTTCTTCAGAAAAAAACACTTCCTGCCATGCTGATTAATTTAAAAGGGTCCACTATGAATCATATGTTGATTTAACCAACCACATACCTGTATGCTTATTGATGATCACAGTGTTAAAGCTATAGCAATAACATTTATATGTTAAAACATAATACTCCTAGTAAAGACAAATATAACCAATATTAATTCTTTTTTGTAAAACCAAAATCAGGTTTTGAAAAATAAAAAATCCATGTGTGAGTAAATGTATGTGCGTATGTGATATCAGATATACATATATACGGATTCCGTTCAGAAGCTTGAAATACTGAAATCTCGAATTTCAGTATTTCGAGCCCAAGAATCCACATAATAGCCAATGTTTAGAAGTGCAAAATTCAAAACCTGGAATACTGGAGGTTTTGAATTTCGCACTTCTAAAGTTCCACTCTGGTTATGTATTCAGGTAAGTGTGTGTTAAGGGGTTTGGGTAGGGGCTGTGGTGTGTGTCAGTGTGTTTTTTTTTGCTGTGATGTGTATATGCGAAGAGAAAGTAGCTTGTGTGGTGGTGTTTTGTGTTTGTATGTACTGCGACCTTGGAGAGAGAATATTTAAGTAGGGGGGTGTGGGGGGATGCAGGGGGTCTTGCCCCCCTACTTTCATGTAGTAGAATGATTGTGTGTGTTTGTGTTGTGGATGGTGTGTGTGTATCTATGTGTGTGTAGTAAAACCTTGAAATTCAAAACTTTCGTTATTCGAGGTTTTGAGTTTCGCGGTTTTTAGTTTTCGTTGTTTTGTGGATTCCACTTCTTGGGCTTAAGATACTGAAATTCGAGATTTCAGTATTTCAAGCTTCTGAAGTGAATCCATATATATATATATATATATATATATATATATATATATATATATATATATATATATATATATATATATATATGGGTCCACTGACAAAGAGAAGATCGAACCCATTTAAGTGAAAGTGTACTAAACTGAAAGTGCACTTTCGCTAAAGCCGATTCCCTGAAGGACATTACAGTGGAGATAAGGAAATATATCCTTTTCTCCACTGTTGTGCAATCTCAGAGTCAGTCTATTTAAGTGGGAAGGGGGGTATGGGTGCAAAAGTTTAAAGTATTTTTTTCCAGTTTGCAGAACTGGCTTTTGCAAAAGTTCACCTTTGATGTAGTGCACTTTCGCTTTAATGGGTCTCGATGTTTCTTGTTCGAGATAGTGAAATTTCAATCAAGAAACATATATATATATATATATATATATATATATATATGTGTGTGTGTGTGTGTGTGTGTGTGTGTGTGTAAAAATATAACGGGTCTATTTCTAATCTTTAAAAATGTATTTTTTCGAAGATTAGAAAACAGACACCCACTTTCACATAAGTGGACTTAACCAAAAGTGCACTTTCCCAAAAGTCAGTTAACTGTCTCACATCAGTTATTTGAATCACAGTACAGTGGGGATAAGGAAATATATCGATCTAGGAGTTAATACATATAATTACCACAGGTGCCTCCAGCAAAGTATAATACATTTTTGCATGGGGGCTAGCTTCCCTGCACCCCTCATGTGGGGAGCTGCACCCCTCACACCCCTGCTATGGGAGTATGGGAGGTGCAGGGGGCTTGCATATTTGAAGATTAGAAGCAGACCCATATATACATATATATATATATATATATATATATATATATGAAAATGTAATGTCAATATACAAAAATTAATATAAAAAATGCAAATATATAAATATGTGAAAAAACTGTTAACGTTTTGTGCTAAAAGGAAGTACTTTAAATTGATATATTCTTTAAGTCCAGGTATTTTATGAGCAGCAAGTCTAATTTGCCATTTTGCTTCTCTGCACTTCAACAAAAAATTGGAATTTCCACCAAAGCCTTCAATGCCCACCTTATCCAGCACAAAAAAAGGTGAATTTCTTAAAACTGATGCAGCTTAAAGAATGCCTGGCCAATGCATTGTTTTTGTCCTATTTAAACTGGCAAAGCATGGTTGTAAACTGTTTTGGAGAGTCTTCTGACCATTTTACCTATATAAAAGCTGTTGTATGTCTCACAAGTGGCCAGACAGAAGACTCTACATGTGTTACAGTTGTGTCTACCTCTGGTTGTGATCATGTTATTTCTATCTTTAATACTCATACTCAAACAGTTACCCATGTATCGACAATATTTACATCCCCCACAACTAAAGGTTCCCAAGTATATCCTCGAAACTTGACTTCTTATAAGTAAAACATGGTTCGACCCCTAGAGTGGCAACAAGGTCAGGGCTCCCCATAGTAATTTTCCAGTTGTCCTTAATCTTCACAAGCACCTTGGAATCAGTAGCAATAGGCAATGGAAAAAGCTCTATTGTATCCATGCCTCAAACTTGAAACATGCTTAGCTGCCTTAAATCCCAAATTCAAATCGGCCTTACTTATGTCACTTCTTAAAATTGGTTTCACCTGCTTTCTCATTTCAATGACATCATTTATTATAGCGTTCACTGTTTCTCCAGAGTATGCTCTAGCCATAAACATAGCCTTCATATTGTAAATTTCAATGAAAAGGATCATGTTAGCGTTAACAAGTGAAGTTAGCCTTACAAATTGACCCTTGGTAATACCCTTTTTTCATGTGTGAGGGATGCAGACTTGTCTGGTGAAGGTACTTATTCATAAAAGTTTCCTTCTGATATACTTTGCTATGTAATGTTCCATCAATTGTCACTTTGAAGAGCAAATGGAATTCATTTATTGTGCCCCTCCAGACGAAAAACAAATCATCAATAAACCGCCTAAAGAAAAGTATTTTCACAAAGCTGGAATGTCTGACTATATACTGTTGTTCCTCAGAGGTCACCACTAAGCTCACAAAAACTGGGGCAACCCTTGCCCCATAACAACACTAGATATCTGCTTATATTTTATTTATTATTTTATTTTACATTTGTTGACCGGGATAGTCCGACTGGATATATTTCCATTTTCAGCGGAGGCCGGGGAGAAAAGCTCCAGATAACACAGATAGAACATAACAGATATGAGTCAAACATATTTACAAAGCCCTCCATTAAATTGAAAAAAGTTGTTGCTTAAGAAAAGGTTTAGCAGTTCACATAAAGTACAGATGATGTCCGCATCAAAGGAAGAAAAATTAGTGAGATAATCCCTAACTAGATCGATGCCTGTTGATTGGCAAATACTAGTGTACAAGGAAACAACGTCAGTGGATACTATAATACAACTTGCATTGATTTTATACAATTTACTCAACAGCTCCAAGACATGCCATGAGTCTTTGAGATAAAAATCTGATGCCTGAACCTTTGGATTTAACCTTCTTCTTTTGGATTTTCCCAATTAGGTGTCATCACAGCAAAACAACAGTCCACAGAATGATTGGCAGTGGAGTTCCATGGTGTCGAGTTGACAGCCTGGCACCCAACCTTCCACAGAAGGCACACACATGCACACACACACTTAGGGGCAATTTAGAGTGTCCAATCCACCTACAGCATGTCTTTGGGATGTGGTTGGAAACTGGAGCACCTGGAGGAAACCCACGCGACCACAGTGAGGACATGTAGACTCCAAACAGAAGACACCCCAGCCAAGAATCAAACCAGAAAACCTCTAGCTGTGAGGCATCAATGCTAATCACTGAACCACCATGGCCTAGTCTAAATAAATAGAAATATGTTCCATTTTATAAGAATCCACTCCAACAATTGGTCTAAAAGGTAGATTTTTGCAGTTCTTATGTATTTTAGGTATTCCAAAAAAATGGCCATTTTTGGATGATCAGTTTTCAAAAATAAATATGTTTTATAATCTATCAAGATCTGACACATTTGTTAATTGAAAGGGCGCATCATCTGTATGCTCCAAACTTGGCCATATAAGTAGCCAAAATACATATTACTAAAGATCAAAGCAGCAGAACGAGTTGATCCTGACAAAACTGTGGCAGAAGGGCAAACTATTAAAATAGAAGACAATAGAGCATTTGGAAATGATTATTCACTGTTCACCAGGCAGAAGAGAAGCAAATTTATCCCAGCTATCAGGGATGTCATGAGGCAGGAGTGAGATTCAAGCTGCAGTATCCGGCTGTCTTCAGAATATTTTGTACTGGATTATTAAAGTCATTTTTGATGCAGCACAGGCTAAGGAAGAAATACAAAAGTTTGTCCAACAAAATTGAGCCATCAAATAGAAGGGGACTCTACTTCTTGTTCTTCTGATAATAAAGCTGATAGACATACTTTGTCAGTGAAACCTTTCCCAATGTTTCAAGGAAAAATACTTGAGACAAACAAAAAAACAAAAAAAAAAAAAAAACAGGAACTGACAAAGAATTGGGAGTACCTTGGACTTGAACCAGATTATCTGGTTGGGAGATGAAGATGAACAAGAAGAAGACAAGCAGCACTGAAATTAGTGAATACATGTGAGTCTATAAAGCACTGATCACATTTGTGAAATATGGTTTTACAGGAAAAAGTGACTGAGAGAGATTGGATTTTTGTTGACTTTGTTAAACTTGTTGGGTAACAGAAAATCATATACTCCACTTCATGTCATTAATGTTTAGAAGGACACTAAAAGAAAAGAAGAAAAAGTAAGTGTATGTAAAACAATTTTTGTTCTTAACAGTATCTGTGTAAAATATTTCAAGATATAAATTGCATGCTATAAAGTAAAGCATTTTCAGTGATTGTTGTATGTAATGAAGATACTAAAGTAACAAGCATTTTTTTAGTTTTAAGAAATGTAAGCATTACAATGCAAAAATAGAAGAAAGACTGGACAAAAGCATGTCTTAGTTAATAGGCTGTAATCTTGGGCTGTTGAGGTGAGGGATGAGGTACAAACGTATACTGATTATAATACATGTAGAGATGAGATGTTTTCTTTCACTTTTGCATAGTTTATTGTCTGGATTAATGGGAATGGCTTAATCTAAGTTTTTGAGTAAAGAAGTAGTCTTTAAAAATAACAGACCACAATGCAATGAACAGTTTTCCTTTAGCAAATAAATGTTCAGCATAAATTGATGTCTGCAGCTGTTTGAAACTCTTTATTCTGGTTTATGTTTCCATAGAAACAAGCTGACTATAGTTGAAAGCAAGAAATCTCTAGAGGTCTGGATATTGTTTACTGAGAGAAACAAAATTAACACATACAAGGGCAAGCAAATTAGTAAAAAAAATAAATTTTGAAATTATTGGAAGTGAATAAGAAATAGCATTTCTGGTACCTAAAATGTCAATACATTTATTAGAGTATGGTATAATTTAGTTTAATTTAAAGATAGTCAGTGTACTTCTTCTTAAGGCTAATAGTTAATGTTTTCTGAAAGCACACAAGTTGTTTTTCACACCTGGGAGGGAATAAAGATAAGACAAGAAAAGACAGCAATTAATAAAAGTAGGAGTACAGGCTGTAGCATGTGCCTTAGCATGGATAGCCTTAATTTTAGGTTACATAATGCCTGTAAGTGCAACTGTTAATTTGGTACAGAGTTTTCTTCAGGAGGTTGAATTCATTATTTGAAGATTTACACACTTTTTGGGTTTGCTTTAAGTTAATAGGTTATAGGGATATTGTGAGTGTTGTGTTTTTTGTATTTTCATTAAAACAAACAGTCTTGTGAACTGTGACATAGGTTCATACGGAGATGACAAGAAACAACTGTAAAGGATCAGCCTGCCAAACATTAATGGGTGCAAGTGACACAAAATAGACATTAAAAAAAGATGCCATATATAACAGCTGGAAATAAAAATGTCTTATTAGAATGGCTACACAATCTATATTATGTTTAGAATGTTCATTGCCTTACAGCTAAAGACAAAAAGGTAAGAGTATTCAATTATATTAAGAAATGCAGAGTGCAAATAGCAATTCTACAGGAGACACATTTGGAAAGAAGTGAACATGTGCATTTAATTGAAAGCTTGAATAACTATTTTAGATCATGTGACAATGACAGCGATGATAAAAATGGAGGCTAAAGAAGTTAAAATACAACACTAGTGCTTCTTTACTTACTGTTAACTCATTTCGTCTGGTGGAGTGTTACAAGTTTGCACCGTAACTGCCAATGGGTGGAGCCTACGCTTTTTGATAGAATCAAATTGTGTTTCACATTTCAAACAAATGTTCATATCTCTGGATCACAGGGGTTACTAAACAAGTGTAAATAGTAAACTTTTCTGTACAAACTATTTTTGTAGTGGTAATATTCTTTAGGTTCTATGTCTTAAACTGGATTTTATAGGTCACAATAAATATAGTTAACTATTAAGTAGTAGTATTATAAAAACTTATAACTCAGCAACCATTCATGTTAGACACATATTGTCAGTATGTCATTTACCTAGCTGAGAGCTTTCATATGAGGCTAAGCAGCAATGTCTCTGCTATTTTGTTGCCAAGATATTTATAAAAGCATCAAATGTATTATAATATAAACAAATATTAAATGATCAACAATTAATTTATCTTTACCTGCACTAGACAGAGGCCAAATATTAATACCATTGTGTTTATCATCATGCAAGCTTTAAAATGAAAATTTTTAATACTTTTTATGTAGCATGGTTTTGGATTATTAGTGTACTGACCCTGGGAACTATCGGCCCATTAACCTGATGAGTCTGATATGCAAATCTATGGAACACATCATCATGGGACCTAATAAACAAGGATATAGGGAATCTCCAAACTCTGGATCCCACATAGTTTGGTTTTGTGAAGGGTAGATCATGCCTGCTCAACTTAGTCAACTTCTTTGAGTCAGTAACCAGAGCTGTGGATGAAGGCAAGGTGGTTCATACAGCCTACCTTGGTCTGCCCAAGGCCTTTGATACCATCTTCCACTCAGAAATCATAGAAAAGCTCACTAAGCTAGGCATCAACCCCTATATCACTAGGTGGGTTGCAAACTGGCACACAGGTAGAACCCACAGTGTGAAAGTAGCTGACTCCAAGTCAGACTGATGACCAGTCATGAGTTGAGTCCCACAGGGTTTGGTCCTGGGTCCTCTCCTGCTTGGTATTTACTTCTCTGAAGTCCAGACCAAAACGAAGGGACTCTGGCTGACAAAACTTGCAGATGATTGCAAGTTGGGAGCTATTATTAACTCCCCAAGTGATGCTGACATCTTACAGAAAGGCCTCACTGAGACCAATGACTGGTGTCAGAACCATGGCCTTAAGCTCAATGCCAAAAAAATGTGTTGTCATCCCCTTTGGGAAAAACCTAGTTCCCATGAATTACCACATCGATGGTAGTCTGCTGAACACAGAAGGTGTTATAAGAAATCTGGGACCACAGGTTGACAGCAACCTCTCTGCCACTGTGGTCAGAAAGTCCTTCTATGTGGCACATCTCATTACTAAGGGTTTTGCATCCAGGAAGAAAGAGGTCATTGTCTCCCTCTACTATTCCCTCATTAGGCCAATCATTGAGTACAATGCCCCATTTGGCATGTACCTCATTAAACACCTCACAAAGAGGATCCTAGGCCTTAAACATTTGTCCTATGTGGACAGTCTAAAATAACTCCAATTATTCTCTGTCTCATATCACCTACTTAGAGACGATCTCTGCTTAACTTACAAAGCCATGTCTGATGCAGTTCTGTTAGAAATGTTACAGCTAAAGAAATCCCAATCCCTCCACACACTACCACAAACAAAAGAACATGCTGGAGGGACATGTTCATACCCCAGAGACTGTTCATGCTATGCAATAGACTTCCCATACATGTCAAGCAGAGCACCTCACTGGCCCTCTTCAAGAGAAATCTTGATGAGTGGCTCAGGGCCATTAGCCTAGTACACACCTATGAACCTATGAACCTAAATATGAACAAGCAATATTTGATGTCTACAGGCATCAATAGGATGTAACTGCAGACACACCTGGAGGCATCACCCACCTGTAATGAGTTAAAGAGAAAGGAATTTAAGGAATGGATAGTGGAAATTATTCAAGACTTATTAAACACAGAAGGTGTTATAAGAAATCTAACAAATGGGTCATTTTTTGTGTGTTTGCTCTTGTGCCTGCATTTGAGTTAATTTACATACAAACATATATATATGTGTGTATATGTATATGTATATATTGCAGACATATATATATATATATATATATAATTCAAAGACACATAACATGTTTTTGATTTAGATTATCAATTTAATCTTTATTTAATATAATAAGTAAAATTCATATATAATATTTACTGTTAAGGTTTTTACTTTTCATTTTTCATTTTTTTATTTTTTCCAAAACATTTCCAATAATTACACCAGGTTTTTTGGAATTAGGTTGCTGTTTTTAATGAATATATTTGTTGTTGATGTCATTCATGCTGTCACACAATACTTATATATATTTTTAAACATATGTCGTTTTTAAAGTAACTGTGTATATGAAATTGTAATATTTTGTATTTAATATGTATTGGTCAGAATTATCTGAGATTTTACCTCCTTTTTTGAGTTCATTAATTATTGTTTGATTAATTAGATAATTGTTCAATTAAAATGAGTATAAATACTTGTATACTTTTACACTCAAACTTGTCTGAAGAAGTGCATGCATTGGCGTGCATGAAAGCGCTAACGAGTAAATAAGAGTAAAAGTTCCAGCATTGACTTGGCGTCATTTGTTTACTATCACTTCAGTATTTTTTCTGCGTTTGTATTTTCTTTTTTTGTTTTTTCATGGCTGAAATTTGTGATAGTCAGCAGTCGCAGTCGCAGTCAATGTTTTCCGGTAGTCCAATTACCACTAAGGCTCCAACCCAAGATGTGGATTCTACCGGTAACTCTATTGGTAATCTGACAGCTTTGATACAGCAACTTACACAGCGAGTGGAACGGCTGGCGGAAAAAGTGGATACTTTACAAATGGACAGAGTTCCAAGTACTTGTACCAACTTACCGGCAAGTAATTTGAACATTCCCGTGGTTCGACCTCGAACGGGTGTAAGGTTTAATACAATTCCTGGTGAGTTGTTACCTGCCGCTAATGTTCCAACAACCATCCAAACAGCTACGACAGAAACGCAAATTGGGCAAAGTGATACCGGCTTAACCAGCATTGCACCAGGCCAAGTAAGAACTACAAATTCCAACACTCCTAATTTCAATAATATTGCAAACACGAACAGTAACAACAGTAATGTGGCAGTAAGTAATGGTTTACCTGAACTTAATGCTTTTATCAATATGCCGATCAGTATGTTCGGCGAAGTGCTAAGTAATGTAAATGGAGCACAACCTAACACACAGAACGACAACCTGGTACCTGATTTAGTTTCTAATTTAAAATTATTTGATAATTGTTTGATAAAATATAAAAAGTTACAGATCGAGATTTTATATTTCCGTGAATGCCTCAAACATAACATAGTACCTAAAGGTTTGAGGCAGTGGAAATATCCTTCTGGGCTAGTCAAACAATCAGCCTTTTTTTCTCAACTTATTGATTTTTTCAATAAACAAGGTCTTCACTTTTTGGAATTGCTAATTGAGGATTATACTAAACAGATGGCTGATTTGAAAGAAATCTTAATGACCATAGACAATGACATTAAGACCGATCCTGATTTTGACAGATATGCCTTTGACTACACCAGGATATTTTCTAGCATCAATATCCTGGTAAACAAAATTTGTGAGACCAAAAAACGTAAAATGAACAGGGATAAGCAAGCGTATGATAATGGCAATGCTTATCCCGATCCACCTTCTGTTATTGGTCGTAATAGAGATACCGAATTTTCGTCTCGTAGCAACAATGAGAATGTTGCCACTAACACGCACTTTTCCATTGACGACGAGCCTGACGTTTTTGCGTCATCAACAAATGGTCCTTCGCCTTCTAGTTCACCCGCACCTCCAACAATAAGACGAAGTGAACGTATAAACAATAATAACTACAAGAAGCAAGGTAACCAGTCGCAGAACTTTAATCAAAATGGAAATATTAATCGACAGAGTCGCCAGCAGGATTTTCAACACGGCCAGTCGAATTGGAAGAAGAACACGAGACGCAACAATAAAGGGCAGAACAGAACTGTTTACAACAAGAACAGGAGGTAATTGAACCCTGTTCTTTTCAATATCCTAATGTCATTTTTAGCAACGCCAAAGACTTTAAAGTTTACAACTTCACTTCCATGGATATTTCCAACCAATTTGTGGAACTTTTAGCCAAGGGTTTTACTTTTGTATTAACCCCAAATTGGATATCTCGCTTGTTATGTGATTTAAAAATGTACACACGTAAACTTAATTTACAAGTGTTAATGAATAATTCAAACCAGCTATCAAGAAATGTATTAGTCTCTAGTACTTATAATCCTCCATTAGATGGTAATATATTGTTATACGAAAAGATTTGTGAAGCACAATTTAGATGCCTAAACAAGAATGTTAGAACTCTCAAACAAAACACTTTAGAAGAGTTCAACTTGATTAAATGGGCAAAATTACATGGTATACGAGTAATGAAACCCGATAAGGGTGGGGGAGCTATTTTAATGTATGAACATGATTATATAACTAAGATGGACGCTTTACTATCTACTGCTAGTTATAAGAAAGTGTCCATCAACGAGCTTAATCAAGCGTGCAAAAATTAAGAACAGTTTAAGTGACTTGTTCATCGAAGGTAGCATATCCTCAGATTTGTACCACTATTTAGTTATGGCAGCTCCCCTCATGCCAATCATGTTTGGTGTTCCCAAACTTCATAAAAATGTTAATGATCCCCCATTCAGACCAATAATTGACGGACGAAACTCCATTACATATTCTAGTGCAAAGTGGGTTGATAACATGTTAAAAGAATATTTGAAAACAGAACCACAAATCTGTAGAGATTCGTAGCACGCTTTACAACAACTCAATAACATCCCATTTAAAGATGATTATAAATTTGTGACAGCTGATATTGTTGATCTGTACACAGTAATTCCACAGGATATTGGTTTAGAATGGGTTCTGAATTTCTATTAAGGAAACGATGTCCAGGACAAGATATAGATTTAATCATTAACTTACTTGAGTTAGTTTTGAATAACAATTTTTATGTTCAAAAGAACATTTATTTACAACAAGTTGGTATTGCCATGGGTTCCCATGTGGTGGATCTTTGCTAACTCAGTAATGGCATTTTGGGAGCATCACATTCTTTTTAAATATGCTTTGTATAACAAATTAGTCGTGATGGTACACGCTACCAAGACGACATATACTTATGATTATCAATGGTACAGAAAGAGAAGTCGTGGATTTAATAAAAGAAATGAATTTATCAACTTCTTTTTTACATTTTACATATGAACTAGGGATTTCTTCTATTAACTATTTAGATATTGAAATTCAGAAAACAATCAACATTGCAGGTTTAACACGAAAATCTATAGAAAACCCCTATATAGTAATTCATTTTTACATTTCACAAGCTGCCACCCTTTCTTTCAGAAGAAAGGAGTGGTTAAGGGACAGCTCGTCCGAGCTTCCCGTATGTGTTCTGATGATGAAACATTTGATGAGGAATGCCTTAAGCTTAGTGAAATGTTTCAGAATAGAGGTTATCCCACCAAACTCATTCATACAGTTATGTGGGAGGTTAAACGAAAAAGACAAAGTGGTCATTTCAGCCCAATTTTTAGAATAGGCTATGAACACAATTCCTTGGAAGTTTTGGATGTTTCAATTAGTAATGTAAGCCATGATAACATCAGTAGTAAACCTAAAGACTTCAAAATTAGTTTTCTTACTCAATTTAATGAATATGCAACCCAGATTAGACAAGTTTTAAGTAACAATTGGGAATTTGTGTTGCACGGTAATCATTTTGATACTATTTTAGGTGATAAACCTTGTATTGTCTACAAAAAAGCACCATCATTAAAAAATTTGTTGGAAGCTCCTATGCCTGTTTATAAGATTAACAAAGGCATGTTTAAATGTGGCCATTGCCACTATTGCAAACACATTCAAGTTGGAGCAACATTTTCTATTCGCGACGTTAAATATTATATTAATGACAAATGTAATTGTGAAAGCCAGGGTGTTGTTTATTTAGCCACATGTAAAATTTGTTCAGATTCTACCTGGGTAAAACGGAACGGCGTTTGAAACACCGCATTTACGAGCATTTATATGCCATTGGGAAACAAAACATCACGAATGCCCTTGCTAAACACGTAGTTGAAAATCCAAGTCACAGTTTTGTATTTAACGTCGTTGAAATTGTACATAAAAATCTTAGGGGTGGACCATGGCACTTAATATTACAAGAACGCGAATTGTTGTGGCAACTCAAAACTAATGCCTATTTACATCCTGGTATTAATGATGTGTGTTCGATTAAGTGCCTATTGAAGCTAAAGGCTTTGAATAGATGACACATTTTTTCCATCATTTACATACTAACAAATGGGTCATTTTTCATGTGTTTGCACTTGTGCCTGTATTTGTATTAATTTACATACACACATATATATATGTGTGTATATGCATATGTATACATTGCAGACATATATATATATACATATATATAATTCAAAGACACATAACATGTTT
This sequence comes from Protopterus annectens, assembly GCF_019279795.1. NCBI lineage: Eukaryota > Metazoa > Chordata > Ceratodontiformes > Protopteridae > Protopterus > Protopterus annectens. Next base: position 1,487,296,257 of record NC_056741.1, on the reverse strand, counting down.
TTGATTTAGAATATTAATTTAATTTTTCTTTAATATAATAAGTAAAATTTATATATAATACTTATTGTTAAGGTTTTATTTTTTATTTTCCATTTTTTTATTTTTTCCAAAACATTTCCAATAATTACACCAGGTTTTTTGGAATTAGGTTGCTGTTTTTAATGAATATATTTGTTGTTGATGTCATTCATGCTGTCACACAATACTTATATATATTTTTAAACATATGTCGTTTTTAAAGTAACTGTGTATATGAAATTGTAATATTTTGTATTTAATATGTATTGGTCAGAATTATCTGAGATTTTACCTCCTTTTTTGAGTTCATTAATTATTGTTTGATTAATTAGATAATTGTTCAATTAAAATGAGTATAAATACTTGTATACTTTTACACTCAAACTTGTCTGAAGAAGTGCATGCATTGGCGTGCATGAAAGCGCTAACGAGTAAATAAGAGTAAAAGTTCCAGCATTGACTTGGCGTCATTTGTTTACTATCACTTCAGTATTTTTTCTGCGTTTGTATTTTCTTTTTTTGTTTTTTCATAAGAAATCTGGGACCACAGGTTGACAGCAACCTCTCTTTTGACCACCACATTGCCACTGTGGTCAGAAAGTCCTTCTATGTGGCACATCTCATTACTAAGTGTTTTGCATCCAGGAAGAAAGAGGTCATTGTCTCCCTCTACTCTTCCCTCATTAGGCCAATCATTGAGTACAATGCCCCATTTGGCATGTACCTCATTAAACACCTGCAACAACTGGAGAGGCCACAAAAGTACCTCACAAAGAGGATCCTAGGCCTTAAACATTTGTCCTATATGGACAGTCTAAAATAACTCCAATTATTCTCTGTCTCATATCACCTACTTAGAGACGATCTCTGCTTGACTTACAAAGCCATGTCTGATGCAGTTCTGTTAGAAATGTTACAGCTAAAGAAATCTCAATCCCTCCACACTCTTCAGAGACCTCAACCTCATTACCACAAACAAAAGAACATGCTGGAGGGACATGTTCATACCCCAGAGACTGTTCATGCTATGCAATAGACTTCCCATACATGTCAAGCAGAGCACCTCACTGGCCCTCTTCAAGAGAAATCTTGATGAGTGGCTGGGAAATAGAAAATTCACTCCTGGGATCACTCCAGTGGCTTTACTCGACAGAGGCACTGGGAACTAAGGTCAGGTGGCACAATGCCAGGCTACTCCTATGGGCTGGGCTTGTAAAGGCTCCAGGGCCATTAGCCTAGTACACACCTATGAACCTATGAACCTAAATATGAACAAGCAATATTTGATGTCTACAGGCATCAATAGGATGTAACTGCAGACACACCTGGAGGCATCACCCACCTGTAATGAGTTAAAGAGAAAGGAATTTAAGGAATGGATAGTGGAAATTATTCAAGACTTATTAGGGATGACAGAAGTTTCTTCAGAAGTTATAAATAATGTGTGTGATGAAATAAAAGTGGAGTTTAAACGTAGGGTAGAAATAAAAGAAAACAAGATATTATTAATAAGTAACAAAAATGATTTAGAAGGGCTGACAAAGGTTAAAGTACTGCAGAATAAGGGGACTCTCCCAGAACAAGAATAGGTACAACTGCAGAATATTAAACATAAAATAAGGGTATATCTGGATAATATGCATGAGATTAGAATAGTTCCTGATAAGCAACTGTTTTTGATAACTTCATAGCATAAAAGACTTTTAGCACAATGATTTAGACAACAAAAAGTAGAAAGGCTAGTTGTCAGACAGACAGTCAATAAAAAGAAAAAAATAACCGGAGACCATGTAGAGGTATTAGAGATATTTTGGAAGTTTTATGAAAATGTATATAAAGCAGAGAAGTGTTGAAATCATGAAAAATACAGAGATGGAGATACTATGGAAGACTTAAGTGTGCCAAGGTTAGAGATGGATGAGGCAAGAGGAGATGAGATAAAGATTGTGGTGTAGAATCAATCTGCTGGGAAAGCCTCCAGGAGTAGATGGCATTCCTGTGAAATTTGGAAGATAGGAGTAAAGAAAGTGTTAATGATCTGGAAGGATCTGTTTAACAGTATTTTAAAAGTAGGTGAAGTACCAACATCCCAGTAGAAAGCTGTGGTGGCTATAATAACTAAAGAGAGTAAAGACAAATGAGAACCAACATCATATAGGCCCATTTCATTTATAAATCATGATTATAAAGTGTTTATGTCTATAACAGTCAAAAAGCAAAGATGTCACCAAAATTCGTATATACGGATCAATCTGGTTCTCTGGAGGGGAGGCAAACATTTAACAACATTAATAGAACAATGGTGATCCAGAGGGAAACAGAATGTAAGAATACACAGCTGTTGTTGGTGGGTCTTGATGCAGAGATAGTATTTGACAGAATGAGCTGGAATTTTTTAAGTTGGCAATGGAAGCATTTACATTCCCCTGATACAATAATAAAGTTAATTAGGAGGATATATGAGGGATTCAAGGCAGGGGTGTCTTATTTCCCCTTTGCAATTTATGTTATGTCTGGAGCAATTGCAATAAAGATAAGAGACTCCGAAATTCAAGGATACAATCGGTACTGTAATTAAGAAAAGTGGCTTTATTTGCATATTATATTATTTTATACCTGATAAAGCAAGAAAAGGATATTTCAGTGTTGTGGAACATTCTGAGGCAGTCTGAAATCTTTTTAGGATATAAAATAAATGAAGGCGATACAAAGGCTATAACTGGATCCACACAGGAATTGGTCCAGCAATACCCATATTTATGGGGCATGATAAAATTAAGTATTTAGGAGTACGACTTAAACAGAATTCTGTTATGGCAGCTAAGGATATGTTGGAAAAGACTAAACAAAAGATAAACACTGAGAATCTGGAAGCTCATGTTTATGGAATATGGATAGTAAGATACAAGCAGTGAAAATGTTTTAGCCCCTTTAGTTTTATATAAGGCCAGCCACTAGAGGACAAGTTGCATATAGTAATTAATAAAGAGCTAAAGGAATTTATCTTGGAGGGGAGAGGGCAAGGGTCAAGTGGGATAAGCTAATCCTTCCAATAGAACAATGTGATTTAGGATTACCTGATTTGAAGGGATATTTTAGAGGTATACAGTTAAGGCTCATATACAGAATACAGCACAAAGGTATAATTCAAAGTGGAATGGGATGATGATGAAGTGAGGGGGTCAAGAAATGAAGATGAAGTTGTTTTTGGATGAAGATCCTTAAGGAGAATAACAAGAGCCATATAGAATAGTATATTGTTAAAGTAGTAGAACGTACTCTAACAACAAAGCCAACATAAGAATAGAGAAAGGAGATACTGAAGAGAGGGATGAATGCAATTTGCCATACAAAGAATAACACAGATGAAGGTAGGAATTTACTTTTATTAAACTGGAAAAGGAACCAAGGTACTGAGACCTTAATAACCAGGTATAGTCAGGATTTTGGAAATGTACACGGAGATATATACAGTCTAGTAGAGTACAGCCACAATCCATCTTCCCAAAGTGTAGCCTCCACTCTTCAACCTCAAGTAATGCAGATTTTGCAATGGTTCAACGTTTCAGAAAAAAGTATTTCTGAGATGGCAGGCTTAAGTATAAAATTAGGTATCAGGTATCCCTTCAAAATTGGCTTTAGGAAATATTTAACATGATAAAATGCAACCATGGTAAGTAGGAAATGTCTTTTGATTTAAATTATATCACACTTTACTATATAAAATAAAAGCATTTTGAAAAGGTAGCATAATGTCATCTTTATACTTAAAAAAAAGTTATTCTGAAGTAAAGACAACAAACATATTTCTAACCAAGCAACATTTATAAAACATCTCATTAAATTCTTGGAACACGCTGACAAAATATTTTACTACACCTAATAATGCTCACTTTAGCACAGAACTCAGCTCCTTTCCACATCCAATGATAACATCAATGAGCTAATCAAATAAACCATACTTATGCCCCAAACTCTAAGATTTTTTTAACAAAGTGCATCATTTTAAGCTAATTATTCCTATTCTGAGTTCATCCATTAACCAGAATCATCACCCACTACTAAAAAGAAAAGTTGTGTAAAATGAAATTTTATCTTTGGACTTATTAACCACTTTTCATTTATCTATTTATTTTAGAAAAAAATAACAAAATATATTCAACTCACTCATGCTAACAGCCTAACATTATGCCTATACAATGAGTATGCCAGAATGACCTGTTTATTCAGCAGTGATTTTTTTGTACCTCATTCACCTGGACAGAGGATGAAGACAATTTAGAATGCTTGAAAGATATTTTCAGGAAAAAAAAAAGAAACACACACACATACACACACACACACGCACACACGCACACACGCACACACGCACACACGCACACACACACACACACACACACACATATATATATATATATATATGAGTGTGTGTGTGTGTGTGCAGGCAGCGCAGCGCAGTGTGTGTGTGTGTGTGTGTGTGTATTTTTGCCTTGTATAAAACTCATGGCACTAAGAAATTTAAGTGTAATATTTAGATCGTTGTCACTGAGAGATGGCAAATTATATAGAGCCTTTATAAAACATATATTTCAGTGCAACATGACATACTGTAAGTACGATAGGTATGAATTTGAGAAATTGGAAGCTAATAAAAAAACTCACTAAGCATTTACCATCTGTAGAAGATCTATGTCACAGCAAGAGGTGCAATTGTCTAAATTTGTTCACTATGCATTACAGATATTTGAAGCAAGGCAATCATGTGAAGATTACTGATCCTACAGACATTGCCAACATACTGACAGGTTCAGTGCAAACTTCTCCCCCCCCCCCCAAAAGGAGAGATATCTATACCAAACGATTGCAGCCCCCCAAACATCTCTAACGCCCAAGTGAGAACTGCTCTCTCCAAAGCAAAAAACACAGCATCCATGGGACCTGATGGTGTCCCCGGCTGTGTGCTCCACGAACTCAATGAGGAATTAAACCCACAGCTAGGACAGCTGTTTAATCATAGTCTCACCTCTGGATACATACCCAGGGAGTGGCGCTCAAGCACAGTGGTCCCACTTCATAAAGGCGGTGCCTCCATCGACCCTGGAAATTACCAGCCCATTAGCTTGACAAGCCTTATCTGCAAAGCCATGGAGAGGATCATAATGGATCTCATAAATAAAGACATAGGGAATTTGCATACTTTGGATCCAACCCAGTTTGGCTTTGTCAAAGGCAGATCATGCCTTTTAAACTTGGTTGACTTTTTCCAAACAGTCACCAAAGCCATTGATGTGGGAAAGGCAGTCCATACAGCCTACCTCGATCTGGCGAAAGCTTTCGATACAATACCCCACTCGGGTATCATTGAAAAACTCATCAGCTTAAATGTTAACCCATACATCACAAGATGGGTTGCAAACTGGCTGAGTGACAGAACCCACAGGGTCAGAGTTGCTGGCGCCATGTCAGACTCTAAGCCTGTCACAAGTGGTGTCCCACAGGGCTTAGTCCTGGGCCCACTCTTGTTTGGCATCTACTTTTCCAAGTACAAGCAAACACAGGAGGGTTATGGCTGACAAAGTTTGCAGATGACTGCAAACTGGGTGCCGAATAAAACACATCTGACACAGATATCCTTCAGAAGGGCCTCACAGAAATGGATTACTGGTGCCAGAGCCATGGCCTAAAGTTAAATGCCAAAAAATGCATAGTCATACCCTTCGAAAACAAGGTTACCCCTAGCTACCATATAGGTGGCAATCCACTGAGCACAGAAGAAGTTATTAGGGACCTGGGGACCCAGGTTGACAGTAGCCTGTCATTCGACACCCATGTAGCTAAAGTAGTTAGGAAGACCTTCTACATTGCCCACCTTATCATGAAGGGATTCACATCTAGATCAAGGGAGGTCATAGTTTCTATATCTCATCACTCATCAGACCAATGATTGAGTACAATGCCCCATTCGAATGTATCTGACCCGACACTTGCAGCAGCTGGAGAGGCCACAAAAGTTCCTCACCAAAAGGATAAAGGGTCTCAAAATCTGTCCTATGCTGCCCGACTGAAAGAACTTCAGCTCTATTCAGTCGCTACCGCTTGCTCAGAGGTGACCTGTGCCTGACATACAAGGCCATGTCAAACCCAGATTTGATGAATATGCTTCACCTCAATAAATCTAGATCCGTCAGAGCCACAAGGGCGGGAGACTTAAACCTCGACACGGCTATTAATAGGACATGCTGGAGGGATAGATTCATCACCCAAAGACTCCCTATGCTGTGGAACAAAATCCCGGTATATGTGAGGCAGAGCACCTCGCTGGCTTTGTTCAAGAGAAATCTTGACCAATGGATGGGAGATTGCAGATATACCCCAGGGATTACCTCAGTGTCACTGCTCGACAGAGGCACAGCAAAATAATGGGTATAGTTCCCCATACTAAAGGGGTGGCGTAAGCCACAAAACTATGGGCTAGGCTTGTAAATGCCCTCGGGCAGATAGCCTAGTATAAACCTATGAACCTATGAACCTATGAACTTATATAAAACTGCTCTGACTTCTGCATATGAGTTGGCTATCTGTACTAAATTGGAAACTAGGCCTTTATTCCAGAACAGCAGCTAGTAATTATTCTTAGAAAACATAGATGAAACAATCTTATAAGGATTTTCTAAGTCCAATAACCTAGAACAATGGCATTAGCTAACAACATTAAAATTCTGCTGTGCTTATCTGACTGTTGCGTTATGTATACTGAAGACATTCTGCACCAATAAGCAATAAATAAAAATAGCTATTATTTTCTGACTGATACTAGACCTCCCAGCTAAAATGCCTTCAAGGGGGTGCAAACATGCTATTATCTATAAAAGAAATACTTTCTGAATACATTATCAATTTGAATTTTATGTTGTGTGTTTAATGCAGAAGAATCAATTCTGTTGTCCACCATTTTATGACCTTAATAACCAGGTATAGTCAGGATTTTTGGAAATGTACACGGAGATATATACAGTCTAGTAGAGTACAGCCACAATCCATCTTCCCAAAGTGTAGCCTCCACTCTTCAACCTCAAGTAATGCAGATTTTGCAATGGTTCAACGTTTCAGAAAAAAGTATTTCTGAGATGGCAGGCTTAAGTATAAAATTAGGTATCAGGTATCCCCCTTCAAAAATTGGCTTTTAGGAAATATTTAACATGATAAAATGCAACCATGGTAAGTAGGAAATGTCTTTTGATTTAAATTATATCACACTTTACTATATAAAATAAAAGCATTTTGAAAAGGTAGCATAATGTCATCTTTATACTTAAAAAAAAAAGTTATTCTGAAGTAAAGACAACAAACATATTTCTAACCAAGCAACATTTATAAAACATCTCATTAAATTCTTGGAACACGCTGACAAAATATTTTACTACACCTAATAATGCTCACTTTAGCACAGAACTCAGCTCCTTTCCACATCCAATGATAACATCAATGAGCTAATCAAATAAACCATACTTATGCCCCAAACTCTAAGATTTTTTTAACAAAGTGCATCATTTTAAGCTAATTATTCCTATTCTGAGTTCATCCATTAACCAGAATCATCACCCACTACTAAAAAGAAAAGTTGTGTAAAATGAAATTTTATCTTTGGACTTATTAACCACTTTTCATTTATCTATTTATTTTAGAAAAAAATAACAAAATATATTCAACTCACTCATGCTAACAGCCTAACATTATGCCTATACAATGAGTATGCCAGAATGACCTGTTTATTCAGCAGTGATTTTTTGTACTTCATTCACCTGGACAGTGGATGAAGACAGTTTAGAATGCTTGAAAGATATTTTCAGGAAAAAAAAAAAAAGAAACACACACACACACACACACACACACACACACACACACACACACACACACACACACACACATATATATATATATATATATGTGTGTGTGTGTGTGTGTGTGTGTGTGCGTGTGTGTGTGTGTGTGTGTGTGTGTGTGTGTGTGTGTATTTTTGCCTTGTATAAAACTCATGGCACTAAGAAATTTAAGTGTAATATTTAGATCGTTGTCACTGAGAGATGGCAAATTATATAGAGCCTTTATAAAACATATATTTCAGTGCAACATGACATACTGTAAGTACGATAGGTATGAATTTGAGAAATTGGAAGCTAATAAAAAAACTCACTAAGCATTTACCATCTGTAGAAGATCTATGTCACAGCAAGAGGTGCAATTGTCTAAATTTGTTCACTATGCATTACAGATATTTGAAGCAAGGCAATCATGGCTTATAACGTCTATAATCATGACTTTAAGGTATTACTAAATCTTGAAAATTAAAATAAGTCTTAAACTCACATGCATGGGGGCATTAATTTACAAATTAAGTCTTGTAAAAGTTCCTTGTGTAGTAACTATATTACTCATATTAGACCAATATAATGGAATTGGCTACAGCATACTGCTAGAATGACTGCAAAATTAATTGAATTCAAATCTAAGCTGGAATCATGAATGGGAAATGATGTTTTTGACCATCATTTTACCGAGTCAGTGTTCTTTGAATGGTCCCTGCTCCAGTAAAAAACTTTTATATAAACTTACATACTTTTCACTAATTTTCACACCAGTAAAATCATTCACTTCATATCTACAGTCTGTTTCATTAATATTCACAACTTTTTTTTTCATATGGTGTTCTAGACACACACACACACACACACACACACACACACACACACACACACACACACACACACACACACACACACACACACACACACACACACACACAGAATCAGATGAGCTATCAGCTACTTTGGGTTTGTCAATGTATCTGTTATATCTGATGCATTTATTTTGGTTGTGAACATATTGTTGTTGAAACTTTTTCTTTTATTTCAGCTAGATCATTTCAGTAGTGTTCTTGTTATGCGGTAAGACTGTGCCATTCCTGACAGCACTCACTATGGCTTCTCATTAGTTAACAAATATCAAAACAAATGAACTTTTTTCTTTCTTGACTATCAGTACTGTGCATTACTATTATATTAATATGTGAACCTATCTGATAGCATGACTATGCAATCAAGCAGCCAAAGGTTGGTTCCAGTCCGCTTCTTCATTACGTGATTACGAGTCAGCAGTACCTGCTCTTACTACTGTTATAGGTCTTGCAGTCTTGTTCAAACAAAGAATAGAGGATTTTTGATTCCTGTTCTGAATTAACAGTTGGGAAAGAAGCAAAAGTCGAAGTCTGAAGAATCTATTAGTAATCTATAGTAATGAATTAACTCTAATTATATTCCATTTGACATACTAGGAATGATTTGGGAGTGAGAGGGGATAACACTCAAAGGATTCTGGCTTTGGAAAAAGAAAGTGGGGGTTCTTGAATAATCATATGATTTGGTTTTATATGGTCACATCTTTTTTGTATACTTACGGGCATTTGTCATCTTACACCAGTTATATGGATTTTTGAAATTCTAAGGAGAAAATAGTCTGTGTCTCGAGATGAACAAAAACTTGTATTATTAATTGCAATAGTGACTGAATGTTAGTTTGCTTCATGTTGTACATCCAATAGATAGTACTTACTGGAGAGTCTCATCATATTTTATTGACTTCTCGTTTTCTCTTTTATGCCATAACCACCTTAAGTCACAGTTAAATCAAGTTAACACATGAAAAGTCTATTCCAGAAGAAGGTCATCATGTACCTGATGTAGTGTAGGTGTACAATAGGTGTCATTACAGTGCTATCTTATAAAAATTGTGTTGAATAAAATAATACACTGAAACTCATGATAAGAAAATTAAAGATATAAAACTGTGCGTGCTATGACTGAAAATGACATTTTTTCTCTTTCTGATGTAGCAATGAATTTACCTTCACTGGTCTCATGCAGGCTCCATCCAGGCTTCTGCAGACATTCTAGTAAATGGAGCAATGACCAGGAAATGACTTAGACCAGTGTGCCTGCCACACTTTTAGACCAGTAGCTGCACAGATAAGGGCTAAAGGAGATGTTTCAATATACATCAATAACAAGCATACTTCTAGGGTGGTCAAAGATGATGAAGTGCTGGAGTTACTCCATGTGCAGATCACCACAGACAAAACCTTGTGCTGTATCCTAACCAGCTATAGGTCACCCTACATGTCCCAAGAAGCTCACAATGCATACTTGGACCTACTGGAGACACTTGACATCCAACCTAACACCCTACTCATGGGAGAATGTAATTACCCCTTTATAGACTGGGAAGCCTGCATGGACTCAAATCTACAAGCACATAGATTCCTGGACTTAGTAGACACTAAAACCCTTAACCAAACAGTGAATACACCCATTAGAGGCTCCAACACACTGGAGCTCATGCTCACAAATATGGTAAAAAGCTGCATCCCCCCCAAGCATCTTATCCTCCCTGGTAAGGTCCAGTCATAAAGCAGTCTCCTTAAAAATCAACTCAGTATCACATTAAAACCAATAACAAGTAGGAAATATTCCAAGGCAAATTACCTTTTATGACGTGATCATTTGTAAAAATGCAATGCTCCTCCAAACCCCAAGAGCACAGTAGCCTCTGCTTAATTGCTCTTGAAAACTCCATACAAACATGCCAATGGCTGGATAGATGCTGCTGTACCTACCATAAGTAAGCTCAGGACTAACCCCAGAAACAAACCGATCTGGTGTCATCCTAAATAAAACAGGGCATATAACAAAAAGAAAAGATACTGGAAAAATTAGGAAGGGTAATTCCATAAAGATAAAACCTCTCATCAAATTAAATAGGCAACTAAGAGGGCTAATTTTGTCAAGCAAAGACAATTTTGAAGTTAGGATAGCCTCCAGGGCTCCATCTGGTCAAATTGTTTTCAGTGCCTACCACCCCTATTTTCTCTCTCTTGTTTTTGTCTTTTAGGTGATGCTGAATATCCACTGGAGTTCACAGTAATACCAGTGAGAAATCCAAGTGAAGCTGCAAAAAAGAAGTTTAATACAGTCTTGTCCCATGCCTGTATTCTCTTTGAGAGGGTCTTTGGACTCCTGAAGAGTCATTTTAGGTACCTGGATGAGTCTGGGGTTCCCTTCAGTATGGAGTGGACAAAGGCCTTCTTCAGTTGTTAGAATCATCAAGGGTAGCACACCGTAGTGTGCTGAACTGGTGGTTAATTACACCAAATAAACTGAGCTTGGTGATATAGTAAATCTGTTAGTGAACAAATTCAGTTTCAACATTATCCATCTGTCACGCCCAACCATCCCCTCCAAAAATACCATCAGACAACCCTTCCAGCTATAATTAGGGAACATGTACTGGCTGCACTCACTAAAGCCAAGAACACAGCTTCAATGGGCACGATAACATCCCAGAATGCCTCCTGAACAGTCTAAAATATAACTTATCTGGACCGCTGGAGTCATTATTTAACTATAGCATTAAAACAGGCTGTGCCATGTGAATGCAGGATGGACACTCATCCCCCTTCAGAAGGGAGGACCTTCAACAGACTAGGAAAAATACAGACCTATTAGACTGATTAGTCTTATTTGCAAAGCCATTGACATTATCAACAAGGGCATAGGAGACTTCCAGACACTGTAACCATCCCAGTCTGGCTTTGATAAAGGAAGGCCATGATTACTTAATCTGGTGTACTTCTTTGAAAAGGTCACTAAGGCAATGGATGAGGAGAAAACCATGCATACTGCCTACCTAGATCTGGCTAAAGCATTTGATAGAATACCCCACTTTGGCATCATCAACAAACTTATGGAACTAGGTATAAACCCTTTTATAACATGCTAGATAGCTAGCTGACTCTCTGATAGGACCCAGGAGGTTAGAATCAGTAAGGCCACCTCCACAGAGAGTCCAGTCACCGGTGGATTCCCCAAGGTCTCTTTGCTATTTCCACTCCTCTTTTTCATCTATCTCCTGGATTTCAAAGCCAATGTCAAAGGCTTCTGGCTAACTAAGTTTGTATATGATTGCAAATTGGGAGCAGTAACTAAATCCCCCCAAGATAAAAACACCCTTTAGGAAGGTCTAACACAGACAAACAATGCCAAAACCATGACTCAATAGCAAGAAATACATTATAGTACCTTTTGGGAAGTCAGCCACTCAGGGAAAGTACATCATCAATAACACATCTCTAAAAGTTGATTCATTGTTCAATGATCTAGGACCTCAAGTAAACATATAGCTAGTCCTAGAACAACATGTGTCCAAGGTAGTAAAAACATTTTTTATGTTGCTCAACTTATAAGCAAGTGCATGGCATCTAGGTCAGGAGAGGTCATCATACAACTTTTCTCGGCCCTCATAATGCCCTCTTTCCTATGTACTGTCCAGGCAGATGCAGCAACTGGAATGTCCACAGAGGTTCCTTACAAAAAATACAGGGAGTAAACACAATGTCCTATGCTGACCATCTCAAAGGCCTGTCTCATTACTTGGTATCATACAGACTTTTGAGAGGTGATCTTTGCATGGCATACAAGGCACTCCTGGGCCTGTTTTTATGAACCTTTTGCCACCAGAACTACTAGATTAGAAACCTAAATTTTGCTTGTCACAAAAATATGACATGTTGGAGAGAAAGATATGTTTCTCTCAGAATTTTCATTTTCTGAAACAGGCTTACCATCCATTTAAAGTGGAGTCCCTTCCTATCCATATGTAAGCAAAACTTGGATAATTGGATACATAATCAGAAACTCACCCCTGGTCTAATGCCTATGTCTCTGATGGAGAGAGGCAGTCAGTAAACCACACACTGTATAAATTATATGAATCTATAAGAACCACATTTAAAAAAAAATGAATACAGCTGTACTAGTAGAACTTTTTAAAATCGTGCCATTTTCTAGGAGTCTTCATAATTCTTCCATCTACTTCTTCTGGTCTCGCCTTTATTCAGTACCATCACGTCTCGAATAATTATCTTAGGAGGTAGTAAAATGTCAATTTTTAATAGGTTCTGTAGTAAGCAGTCAGGACATATCTTTTCTTCAAAGTGCTGACACAATTTCCATGTCCTGGTAATTTGTCATCAGTCGAGCAGTTGCCACAAATTGCTGCAACTGGTACGATCTCCCACTGTTCTGGAATGAAGAAAGTCATGTTTGTAGAGCTGCAGCTTATTCAGAGTAAACGATCTTCTGTTGTTTTAACAATATATGAACAAAGAGTTGTACTTTTTTTATAGTAGAATGGAGTTTGGTTCTGTCGATGTTTTTTAATACATTTTGTATACTCATTGGGCAGGATTCACGAAGCCTCCGTGTAAGAGTTATAACTCTTACACGGAGGCTGCAGTTGATGTCAGCATGCTCTGCATATTCATGAGAGCATGCTGAATCACACCTAAGGCTAACACGGTCCGTGTAAGACAGTAGGGGGTGTGTCCGTAGGCCGAGCCCTGCAAGCGGACATGCCCCCAGAAGAGTAAAAGTGCCCAAAGTAAACACCCATGACAGAGTCCATGGAAATGTGAATAAACACAACACAACACATGCCCCCACAGACTACGAACATAAAATGTACAAATGAACATCTTATAATTTTTTAAATTGTAAAGATGTTTGCCCGTGAGTGCGCTTATGCTGGGCGTGCCCGTAGCGCAGCCACAGTTAGCAGTCAGTGGGAAAGCATATAAGAACTAAATATGCAAAGTAAGCCAAAAAGCAATAGCATAGTGGTAGAGACGTCGGCTGAAGAGCAGGCATCCATGGTTCGAACCCCCACAACATCAATTTTATTTTTAGTAAAATAAGCAGGAAACAAGTCCCTGACATATATGTACACATATAAAATCACAATTTAAGTAAAATGTAATGAAATAGTCCATTTATTTTGAAGAAATGTGAGGTAACAAAACAATAGAAAATGCCAGATGTGCCTATAGCTGAGCTACAGTTTAACAAGGTGAGTGCATCTGCCCGTAGCTGAGCAGTGGTTTGACAGGTGCAAAATGAGTGCCCGTAGCTGAGCAGTGGTTTAACAGGTGCAAAATGAGTGCCCGTAGCTGAGCAGTGGTTTAACACGCTAAAACTGTGTGACCCTAGCTGAGCTGAGCGTAATATGCGTGCTGACAGCCAAATGAGGCATAAACCAGCGTACCCCATTTGCGCGGAGCTGCGCACCGTGCTAACAAGCTAACCGGTGGGCAACGTTGAGCAAGCTGTAACAAAACTGCCTTTACACAGACACACCCCCTAGCCTGTCTAGACAGTCATAAAATATAAAAAGCAGTGGCCAGGTTCGAACCCAGGATACCATACACCATAGTCAAGGTAATGAACCACTAAGTCACGGCAGCTGTACTCAGAAATGCAGTAATAGCAAATATATAGGAATGAATAGAAAGTGGAGCATGACAAAGCAGGTTTTGTGAAGTGGATACATTTCTAAAATGGCCAATCACAGATAAGTGCGGGAAAAACGGCATATATAAGCCCCATAGGCGGGAATACACAGCATAAACGATTGTAGAACTGACTTGCAGCCAGAATGTCAGGTGTAGGTGAGGGTAGTTGCTTTCGAGCACAGAGGTGGGGCGTTGAGGAGTCCAGATACATGGTCTGGCTCCTAGTCCACAATCATGAGGCCCAACTCATGCAGGGCCAGGTCCTGTGGGGAGCATATAGGGCTGAGGCGTGGGACCGGTTGGCTCATGATCTCACCAGTGCCACAGGGATTCCAAGGACTGGTGAGCAGGTCCGTCACCACCATGCGGACCTGAAGAGACGCAAGCAGGACCAATTGAACCTTTGGATACAGGAGGCCCGGCAAATGCCCAACGCCCCACTACTGAGTAAGTTACATTTAATTATGTATGTAAGAAATTAAATTAGCTGATATTATGGAGATGTGTATTCCAATATTACTTCATTTATATTACAGCTGCAGGTGTCCGTTCTGCGAACCGCAGAGCCTATGGCGATAGGCTGGTGTGGTTGCGCCAACCAGGCAGGTCAGTAATCCACTCCCAGTAACTGTAAAGAAATATCAAAGTATGACAGTTAGCAAAAGTGTGCAATGTAGTCACTAAGTAATAAAATGTGCAAGTAACAGTGTAAAAGTGTTTGCAAGTATTGCTTGATTAGAAAAGTGTGTTGCAGTCTGTAATCCAAACAGAAAAATGAAAATGTCTGAAATAAAGTTTGAAATAAAGATGCCCCACCTGTAATATAATAGTACACAACCTGCAGCAGGCTGAAAAGTACAGCTGCAGAAGATGAGCAAATCACATGTGTGAAATATATCCCTGTTGAAATACTGAAACATGACAGAAGTGAGACTGCTGGAAAGGATTGTAATAACTACAGGTAAAACATGTCAATAAAGCCTAGAAGTAAGTACCATCCTGAATAGTAAAATGAAAACAAGTGAGAGAGTGTCAGAGTTATGAATCCACCAATAAAGTAGTAATAACCCCTGAATAAAGTATACTGCAGTCAGTACAGATTGAAATGAATGTGACAAGTAGAACCAAACTGCGAAATGTGTCCAAAGTGTTGCTGCAGCTGGAATGTGTATCCCAAAATCTGGATATGTTGCTCTCAGTCTGCAATGTGCAGATAGTATGATTGTCTGAAATATCAAACATCCACAGTTGTCTATAGCTATATAAAGCAAATGTAGCAGGATGATGTAGCTGAACAAAGCCAGATATGAATGTGTATGAATAACAATAAAATATATATTGATGTAGCAGTAACAGTCCTATCACCAAATTGAAGTAGTTATCATATAGGAAACTGTAGTAAGAACAGTAGTGTGTATATATCTGTAGCTATTAGAAATGTACAGCATATGTATTGGTATTTGAAGGTCTTAATAATATTTTCTTCACCCCACCCTATAACCACATATAATCCATTCCACATGAAATTGGTATGTGCAATCACAATTAACACCCCTGGACATTTGTCCTGTTAGGTCATAAATATTTGCATGTCCGGTGATGCATCTGCCCTGTTCATACATCCAAACCTGATGGCCTGTTGCCATCAATCAACCCTGCATGTTGTTGGACTGTGTATTTCTGTTCAAATTATGCATGTGTTATGCTCGCTGTTCAATGGTGTGAATATCTAGGTGTTTGGTTAATGGGAATACTAATGCATGCTGTTACAACTAATTGCGAATGGTATTGTATGTTACTAACCCAAACTGTCATGACATAATGCAAAACATAGGATGACAGGGAAGGTGGGTTCCAGCGGACCCACCTCTCCCACCTCAGCTGGCGAGTGCACCTGACACTAGTGCCCAGTCTGGACCCTCCTCTGGTGGCCCTGTGCCACCTGCAGGTGGAAGCGCTGCAGGGGATGGGGCCCGTCCCCCCTCTGCAAGAGTGGCCGGAGGAGAACCACCACTCACCCTCCGTAGCGTCCAGACTGTGGTGCGTAGGGAGATCCAGGACTCTGTTCTTGGGCCCCTACGCCACCTTGAGGCACAGGTGGCACAACTTACGGGCATGCCTGTTGCTCGGCCTACACAGCCCCCAGCACAACCCCGTCCTGGGCAGTGAAGGAACAGTAGCAACTGCCCATGGGTGGGGATATCAGTTCCACTGTTGCTATCTGTGGGCTCATGGGATCTGGAAATCCAAACCTCCGTCCCTGTCAATTGTGTAACACCCCCACACGTGTCATACACCGCCCCTGTATGCGTCTTGTTTGTCTTGTCTGTTGACCTACCCAACCTACCTCCCCAGCTATACCGACTTCCTTCACCTGACATACCACTCTCACCTGAAAAAAACAAAAAAAGGGCACTCTGTACCCACAAAAAAATTACGCCCCATACATAGCTGCCCATTCTGCACATATGTCTGCCGGACATGGAAACTATCAATTACAATTGGCTGTACAACAAGTATTATTGTTGTCCTTACACCTCTCTCAGGGGTGGAAGGTATCAAATGTCACACCAAATTAAAAACATATGCACAGCTGTTGCTGATGAAGAAATGGGCAGCTATGGGCCTTACCTACATCCCTCCTGCAAAACCCAAGCTTGTTTCCCTACTGTCTTACCCTTTTTGTGACCCCTTTTTCACCACTTTCCTGTCTCCCCATTTTCATTTCTTTCAAAGAAAATAGCGCGGGTGTGCACAAGAGTAAACACGTTTAAGCGGTTGTAAGCAGGTGTGCGCGGAGCTGAACGCCAGTGCGCATGCGGGAGCTCCGCGCAAACCAGCACTAACCCAGTTACAACTGCTTAAAAGTGCCTTAGGCACTTTGATTGACAGGTACTGTAGTCAGTTCAAAAGCAAAATAAAACCCCACTGTCAGTCCCGAACCCAGAACCTTGGAAACAGTAGTCTGCATGACTTACCTCTAAGCCATGACTGTTATACAAGAACATTGTGCTAAAATAAATATATCATGTAATAGTAGGAATGAATGTAAAGGGAATATAGGATGTGTAGTACACAAAGCATGTCATTTAGAATTACCGTCAAAACTAGTGGATTTCCATAATAGTAGTGTGTGAACAGAAACAGCCATGCTAGTTGGTAGCTAATAGGTAATAATGTCACTGTAGCACCTTGCAAGCCACACACATACTCACAGCAGGATAATCACTGCCCATACCCCACAACCTCTTACAGGAACACATCCGGACCAAGTAATAAAATATGTGGAGCAAAGGGCCAAAACCAGGGACACATTACAAATAATGTTACAACAAACTTAGACAGTTCAGAGAGTAACAGGTTCTGCATTTTGTGGGATGTTTGGAAGGGTATGAAGTCTGAAACTTGAATGTTTGTCACTATATTCTGTCTTGAGCCCAGAGTGATTTGCCAGAAAAAGCTGTGCATGAGATATTGACCAAAATATGAGGCAGAAATGTGGACAACCTGCAAATATTTGTACACATGAGAGGTCTGACACCACCATATTTGAATAGTTAAGAGCCTAGACATAGCAACAGTGAATGAGTTACAGGGATGCCCCACAGACTCCATGTGAAATGTACAAACAGTAGGCAGAAAGGTGTTACAACACATGCAATGGTAACTATGGAGTCCTGAAAGTATGCTCCACTTGCATGGCAGAAAAAGTTTAGTAATACATATGCTCATGCTATCCCACAGTCACAACTGCAGCATACCAAACAATTTAATGGGTGTACCCCACTGATACAGGCCAACACGGGAAGGACTGTGGCTGACCAAATATGCAGATGACTGCAAACTGGCCACCATAATCGACTCTCCAGTCGACACAAGCATCCTCCAAAAGGGCCTCATAGAAACAGACAAGTTGTGCCAGAGCCATGGCCTCAAGCTGAATGCAAAAAAGTGTATAGTCATCCCCTTTGGCAAAAACAAAGTGCCCACAAAGTACCACATAGGTGGTAATCCATTAAGTACAGAAGAAGTAATTAGGGACCTGGGGACCCAAGTTGATAGCAATCTCTCATTTGACAACCACGTGGCCAAAGTGGTTAGAAAGACATTTTATATAGCCCACCCCATCATGAAGGGATTCACATCTAGATCAGGGGAGGTCATCATGCCTCTTTACTCATCTCTCATCAGGCCCATAATTGAGTACAATGCCCCTGTTGGGATGTACCTTACCAGACACCTGCAGCAACTGGAAAGACCCCAAAAGTACCTCACCAGGAGGATCAAAGGGCTCAAACAGATGCCATATGCTGACCGGTTAAAGAAACCCCAGCTCTGCTCAGTGGCATACCGCCTGTTCAGAGGCGATCTGTGCCTGATGTATAAAGCCATGTCAAACCCGGAATTAATGGGCATGCTGCACCTGAGAATATCCAAATCCCATCGAGCTACATGCTTGAGAGACTTGAACCTCAGCACTGAAATAAATAGGACATGCTGGAGGGACAGATTCATAACCCAGAGGCTCACTTCACTCTGGAATAAAATCCCAGTCCAGGTTAGGCAGAGTCCTCATTGACTCTCTTCAAGAGGAATCTTGATGAGTGGATGGGACATTGTAGGTTTACCCCGGGTATCACTTCTGTGTCACTGTTAGACAGAGGCACAGTATACTAACCTCGAAAAAGGGCATGGCAAGATATATTTACAATGGATGGCGACAGCCAAACACATTCTGGCTAGGTTTATAAATGCCCTAGGGAAGATAGCCTAGTATGAACCTATGAACCTATGACCCTATGTACCTTGTTCCCCATTGGCCCTATGTGCTGTTAATCACCATGGCAATCACAATACTATGGTAGCATGTGCAAAGGTCAGTTGTCAGTCACCTCTATGGTACAGTTGTGGAATATGTGGGTCATGTGGCAATGTCACAGCTGCCACATGTACACAGTCAACCCTCTCCCCTACACATGGACGTACAACACATGTATGAGATGGAACCACATAGCCAAACTGGGGACTAAGCACTCTGAACCCAGTACTGGCATAACCTGTCAGGTGGCATGAAATACAACAGTGACTACAATACCAGTCTGATGTAGACCTACACTGACAGCAATACAAGCACGTGAACACACTGGGCCATTCGTGGAGCCTAAGAATAGCATCCTGCCTGAGCGGCAGACACCTCTGCAGCTGGCACACAGGCATACGTTATGCCAGAACACATCACGCATAACACATAGCACACAAATCCTGTGTGCCAAACAGTCACAGCCTGTATGGCTAGACAACACACCTGCCACAGTTGTGTTAGGTACCTTTATTGTCCGGTACAGTGAGGTCACACTCACTAGGCTGGACAAGGTGAAGGTCACAGTGATATGCCCGTGGGGTACTATGGTCCACCACATAACACAAGCATACAGGTCAGTCAGAGGCATGGACACATACGACTCAGTCATTGTCTATGCCACATAACTTCTCCTGCTGTACTTATAGGGTGCTGACATCATCAGTGTTTAGAAAGGGGAATGTGCATCCTGTAGTGTGTTCTCCTAGTTGCCAAAAGGGACATTTCCCTCAAACAGAATTGCACACACTAACCCCCCTCATCCAAACACACACACTTGCCATTTGCAGGATTCAAACCCCTACCTAACTATTGTTATGACACTCAAGACAGATGCATTAGCAGAGCACGCTATTCAATTACTGGAAGGTTTTCCTTCTCCTGCTGTACTTATAGGGTGCTGACATCATCAGTGTTTTGACAGGGGAATGTGCATCCTGTAGTGTGTTTTCCCAGTTGCCAAAAGGGACATTTCCCTCACACAGACTTGCACACACACCAACCCCACTCATACACACCCACACACTGAGCATTTACAGGATTCAAACCTCTACCTAACTATGTTATGACACTCAAGACGGACGCATTAGCGGAGCGCACTATCCGGATTACTGGGCATCTTTTCTGCACCTGCAGTATTTATAGGGTGCTGACATCATTATTTCTACAGAGGTATGTACATCTAGTACTACCTGTCAGGTGGGGGATAGCATATATATGCATTTGCAGCCACCTACGTCAGGGTCAGATATGCACATGGCACTGGCAGGTTATGTTTTATACCATGCTTCGTGACCACAGGACCTGTAACACACAACACAACCAGTCCTGACCACCCCTCCCACATCCAGGGCACACACTTTGCTTCCCTGGGCACAGTGCCAAAATATGCAGGTGTTCACATACACCATTCCAGTTGTTAACGTCAGGTACAGGCATGTTGTGTGTGGGAACTACTCAGGCCTCTACAACATTACCCTACAGCCACTACAATTTGTGAGTCCATGTGCTATGGCAGAACCACTCACCACAGCCACAAGGGGGAATACATATTGCACTTGACCATCTACAACATGGGTACTCACTGTTCCACACCATTGGTAGACCACCATTGTTGATATCTGACCATACCCACCTTTCCCTGGCCATCCATATCCCATCCCCACCCCCAGGCAAGGTTGTCACTGCAAACAAACTGTATTTATCAAAAGCAGACTTTACACTTGTGAAGACTGGGATGGAAGACTTCAAAGGACCCATGCTGGGGGAGTATACAGGCCACTCTGCATAATCCTTGACAATTGCATTCTATGAGCATGTGGAAGGTTTGCATTGATCATGCTATCCCAAATATACCCATGACTGCTCCACAACAGGACACCTGTCAGATGTACGCCAGCCATATATGAGCTGTCCAACAGAGTGAGCTAATACATTGCAGAGCAGTAGCCCACAGAGGGAGGACATCTCTGAACAGTACCGACACGACACTTCAATCCCTCATAATCATCAGGACACAGTGTTGACAGTGAAATTGTCCAGACAATGCAGATAAGGCTCCCCTCAGTCTGTTATTGATGCCCACTTACTGTTAGAGGTCCTCAGCAACCCTCTTCCAGCACACACCAACAACATGGCTGTGGCTTAGCAAATGCAAACCCTGGGATCTCCACTGTGTCCCTGCTTGACAGAGGCACAGCACACTAGCCTCACAGGGTGCCTTATGTGACCTACTTTACAGTGGCACAGTAGACTACTGTACTGGGGAGGCAGACGCCAAGCACACTCTGGCTAAGCTGTCATTCCCTAGGGCAAACAGCCTAGTGTTGACCTCTACACCCATATGTTTAATTGTCAAATGCACATTATTTGTTGCTGATAGACTGTTTGCAGGTCTTTGTTGCCATAGCATTCCCTGTTTGTATGAAAAACTTGTGTATCTGTGGAAGATGTTTGCATATGGGAGGATCCACTATATCACGTATGTCTCTGTAGACATTTAACTGTGTGCACTGGGCAGATTGCTGTAATGTGGTTGGTTCCTGGAATAACACGTACAAATACCAGATATGTGTGGCCAACTGCTAAACTGAGATTTGGCCTAAGTGTGTGAGCATGCCCAGTTCAGCCTTCCCATGGCATGTTGTCTGACATATGTCTCATTTATCAAAGTGTGTGAGCATGCCCAGTGTGAGCTTTCCATATGTTGAACTCTGCAGCCCACCACATTTGTGGATGAGTGTGAACTTCAACAAATATCTCCCATTTATGGTTGTGTGTCATGTTGTGTAGTTACTGTCCAACTGCTTTGTGTGTGAACACAACAGGGATTATACTGTGCCTGCAGGGTTTGCATGGGATACTTTGCATACAGTTGTCAACATCCTTTCATACTGACCTAACACTGTAGTACCGTATGGTGTACTGGTTCAGTACTTTGACTGTGGTGGACAATATCCTGGGCTTTAGTCCTACCACTGCTTTACATTTCCATAGTGAGCACAGCAGCCTGGTTAGGGGCCAGTTGTGCACATCTGACCATGTTGCATTATGTTCAGATATGAACTACTTAAACCAGGCTTGTCCAACATTGGTAGTGTATTCCACAACATAGGTGTACATTTGCAAACACTAGCGATGTGCCCTAGGCCATTTCTAATGCTAGTCGGAGAGTGTGTTTGTCCATCGACACACATTGTAAGTGGAGTTTGCCATGACATATGTCATGGTTAGTATACTGTGCCTCTGTCTACCTGTGACATAACAGTGATACCCAGGGTAAACCTACCATCTCCCATCCACTCATCAAGATTCCTCTTGAGGAGAATCGATGAGTGACTCTATGGATAGCCTGTATTGGGAGTTTACTCATGAGTGGGGGTGGCTTCTGTGTTATGGATCATGCAGTACAGCTTGTCCTATGTATGTCAGTGCTGGAGTTCAGGTCTCTCATGTGCATAGCTCACTGCCATTCAGATTGTACAAGGTGCAGCATGTTTATTGATTCCAGCTTGGACATGGCTTTATACATCAGGCACAGCTTGCCTCTGGGTGGGCAGTATGGCAGTGTGTGTAGCTGCAGTTTGTTTAATCAGGCAACACATGGCATCTGTGCAAGCTCTTTGATACTCCTGGTGAGGTACTGTTGGGGACTTTACAGTTGATGGAGGTGTCTGCTGAGGTACATCCCACAGGGCTATTGTAGTCAATTGTAACGCTGATGAAGGATGACTGCAGAGCCACAATGACCTCCCCTTATCTAGATCTGACAACCTTCATGATTAGGTGGGTATATGGTATGTTTCTGTAAACACTACAGCCACATGTTTGTCCAATGCAGGATATCTATCACCTTGTGTCCCCAGGTCTCTCATTACATGTTAAGTACATAATGGGTTAACACCTATGTGGTAATTGGTGGGCACTTACTGTATATCCACGGGGGTTGACTATACACTTTTCTGCAATTAGCTTGCTGACATGACTATGGTACCAGTTGTCTGTTTCTATGTGGCCCTTTTGTGGGATGCTTGTGTCAGCTGGAGGGTCAGATATGGTGGGCAGTTTGTAGTCCTCTGCAAACATGTTCAGACACAGTCCTTCCATGTTGGCCTGTACCTATGGGACATATATACCAAACGAGGGAGGTCCCAGGACCAAGCCTTGTGGGATGCCAGTTATATCTGGTTTGTAGTCTGACATGGCTGCAGCATGTCTGACCATGTCAGTTCTGTCCTTGGTCTGGTTTGCAACCCCTCTACTGACATAGGGGTTTATATTTAAGCTGGTGAGCATATCTATAAAGAACATGTAGGGTATTGTATAGAAGCCTTTGCAAGGTCCAGCTATGCTGTGTGGACCACATTGCCCTCATCAATGACCTTAATGACTGTTTCAAATGAGTCAAACATGTTTAGGGCAGGATCTGCACATAAGAAAGCCACACTGGGTAGGGTCCGGTGTTAGTAGGTCCCCAATATCTTTATGTCTGCGGTACATGCTGATCCTTTCCATAGCTGTGCAGACCAAGCTTCTCAGGATTCTGGGGTGGTAGTTTTCAGTATCCATTTAGGCAACACCTTTGTTGAGAATGACCACTGTTGTTGTACACTGCTCTTTGGGTACATATCCTGTGGTAAGGCTGACACAGCAGTAGTGTGATTTGGCATTCCATTCTTCTTGGAGTCCATGTTGGACTCAGCCCAGGACACCATCTCATACCATTGCTGCTGTGTGTTTTGCTTTGTAGATGCTGGCTGTTACCTCAGCATCTGCAATGTCAGGGGGCCAGCAGTCTGGTGGGATAGATATTTTGCATTCTGGGGGTTGCACTGCACCTGTCATGATGTATGTTGGCAATATGTGTGTGTGTTTGGTATGTTGTTTGTAATATTTGTGTGATTTAGAGCATATCTGTGAATTCCCAACACGGTTCCTACCATCAGTTGTGGAAGCCTTGGGATTATCCTTAGTGTCCTGTACAATTTGTATCTTCATAAGTTCATAGGTTCATACTAGGCTATCCACCCTAGGGCATTTGTAAGCCTAGCCAGAGTGTGTGTGGCTTTCGCCACCCCTTGCTATGTGAATATTATGGCCATTTATGATTTGCTTTGCTGTGCCTCTGTCTGGACGTGACACAGTGAAGACCCCCAGTGTAAATCTACGATCATCCATCCACTTGGCAAGATTCCTGTTGAAGAGTGTCAGTGAGGGACTCTGCCTAACATGGAGTGGGATTCTGTTCCAGGGTGTGGGGAGCCTCTGGGTTATGTATCTGTCCCTCCAGCACATCCTATTTCATTATGTGTTGAGGTTGACATCTCTCACTCTCACAGCTCCGATGGCTTTGAGTTTTCTGGGGTGGAGCATGTCCATTACTCCTGTGTTGGACATGGCCTTGTACAACAGACATACAATGCCTCTGTGTAGGCAGTATGTGACTGCATTCAGCTGGGGTGTCTACAGCCAGGCAGCATATGACATATATTTGAGACCCTTTATCCTCTTGGTGAGGTACCTTTGAGGTCTTTCTAACTGCTGCAGGTGTCAGGTAAGGTACATCCCAAATGAGGCATTGTACTAGATTATGGGTCTGATAAGAGAACAGTATAGGGGCACAATGACCTCTGTTGACGTAGATGTGAATCCTTTCATGATACGGTGTCCAATATAGACAGTCTTCCTAGCCACATTGGCAATGTGAGTGTCACATAACAGGTTACTG
The DNA here is from genome assembly GCF_019279795.1 of Protopterus annectens. Taxonomy (NCBI): domain Eukaryota; kingdom Metazoa; phylum Chordata; order Ceratodontiformes; family Protopteridae; genus Protopterus; species Protopterus annectens. Next base: position 1,487,271,255 of record NC_056741.1, on the reverse strand, counting down.
TCCACTTGTGTCCCTAGGTCCCTGATTACTCCTTCCATACATAATGGTTTACCACCTATGTGGTAATTTGTGAGTACCTTGTTTGGTATTTGGTGGGACATTCATACTGTCCAGTGTCTTTGGGATGGCTGGGTGGGGTTCCTGTGTGTGAGAGTGTGGTCTGTAGCATGCTACAGACTGTACAGCAGTCTTGCCTACGGTTAGTTGCACATGGGTGGACTCCAATGCCTTGTGCATTGTCAGTTACCTGGGCGTATGGATGTCTGTGCTGAATATGGATACTCACCCTCCTTTTATGTTTTGTTCCAGGTTTTGGGGCCATAATGCATGATATGTGGTATAACCTGGTAGTGCTGGTGTGCTGTCAGGAGGCTTGCAGCAGGTTTCTGTCACTGCACAGACATCGATGTTCTCCATACTGGGGATGGCCTCGGGAGCATGCATATTGAGGTTTACACATCTGGCATTGGTCAGCATTACCCTTATGTTTCTTTCCACTTATGTTTTGTAGGGTGGTGGGTTAGTCCTTTCAGCCTTGCCTACGAAAGGCTGTATGGAGGTGGCAAAAGCCTTATCCAATATCCAGAAGCCCAGGGGTAACAGGTGCAAGCCAATCCTGGAACAGCTGCGTGGCTTGTCAAGCATGACATCCCAAGCAGACAGACATTGAATCCCCTTGCAATGACACCAGTAATTGTGCCACTTGTTATAACTGATCATTCCATGTTTGTACTGTGGCATCATTCTTGGTGAGGGTAGGATGCTGCAAATGGTCAGTGTCATACCGGCCTGGACTACATAATCGGAGAGCTCATCTATGTCTCTTTTCATGTAGTCCGGGGAGGTACATCTCAGGTCATTCACACCAGCATGGACTATGACTGCATCATATTTCTACTTGCTTTGGGGTGACCTGCATACTTGTGTTATGTGGCATATTGTAGCAGCCTACAGGCAGCTTACTGTACCCTTTCCTTGTTCAGTCTGGTGTGGGACAGCAGTGTGTCTCACTATGGAGTCACCTATTACAACTGTATCAGGCATGTTGTTTCTCCTTCTGGCCTGTGACTGTTTGGCACACCAGCTTTGTGTACTATGTGTTGCATGTGCTATGTTTGGAGGTTGTTTGATTGGGTGTCTGCTTTGGAGGCCTCTGTTGGTGTGGTGTGTTTGTAATTCGGGCCTCCAGGAATGTTTTTCTGTGTTTATGTCTTTGGTTTGCAGTTGTGATAGGTCTATGTGGGACTGGGTTTGTGGTGTGTGTGGTTACCTTCTCCTCCTGACTAGTTTTGGGAGTACTGAGTTGAGGGAGCTCAGCCTCCAGTTTGGATAGATGGTTGCATCTCTCACATATATTTTTATTTCTTGGGGAGTTGGGGTTGTCTGTGTACTTGGGGCAGGTGTAACATTGCCTCAAGATTCACAGATTCAACTTGTTGTAGCTGGCCTTAGTGGATTGTATGTGTGGACATATTTTATTGCCATACTACTGATCAGTGATTACTTCTTTTTTTATGTTTGCTCTATCATGCAGTAGCTTCCTCATTCTCTTGCATGGTTTGGTTATGGCTGGTGTCCACCATGCCAGATGCCTGCGTGTATGGCATTGTGTCATGTTTTAATTTAGGATTGCATAATCCAAGCATTCCTGGCAGTGTTCATGGAATGCCTGTATAACAGATTCTGAGGTGTGGCCCATATTTTGCACCTGCACAGGACCTTTAATGGATTCCACATCAGTTTGGAGGAGTGCAAATTTTGCTTTACACATGTTTTTCACTGTGGTTTTCTGGCCAGGGACTGTGGTCAGGATGTGTATATCCAGTGTGATTACTCTATGGTCTGGTCTTACCAGTGAGCAATACACTTCTCATCTTGCCATCCAGTACCCATGTTGCTGATTATCACATCCAGTATGCTTACCCCTCTTGTGGGATTGGTACGTTGTTCCTGGGCATTTTGGTTTATGGATTCTATGAACTTTTGTCCTACAGTGTTGGAGCTAGTATAATGCTCCCAGTCTATGTCTGGGTATTTTCAGTCACCCAGTATAAAGTGGTTTGGAGAACTTGATATATTCATGTATTCCAACATAGGCCAGGTGCAGTTCCTCGTGTTGGGACGGTAGTCTGTAGCAGGCTATAAACTGGGGGGCAGTTTTAGCCACTGTTACTTGACCATGGCTAGTCCATGCTGCTTCTTGTTGGGGTACCAACATGGGCGTGTGGTTATCCTTGACAATTATTGCTAGTCACCCTCCTTTTGTAGCTTGTTCCATGTTTTGAGGCTGTACAGCACAGTATGAGGTGTAACCTGGTAGTGTTAGGGTGCTGTTGTGAGCCTTGACCCAGTTTTCTGTTACAGCACAGATATCAACATTCTCCATACTGGGTGAGTTTAGACTGCATGCATCTTGCTGTTTAGACTTCTGGCATTGGGTAGCATTACATCTAGGTTCTTATCCCTTCTGATACCTATGGAGGTAGGTTTGTGTTTTGAGCCTTACCTATTCAGGGCACACTGTGGGTAACAACAGCCTTTGCCAGTATCCATACGGCCTGCACTGATAGGTGCACGCCAGTCCTAGCAGGTGGAGCATCATGTCATGCTCAGCATGTCATCCCAGGCTAGCACACATTGGATCCCCTTTGACTAACTGCAACACTTCAGCCAATTATTGCACTTGATCATCTCATTGTCATATTGTGGCATGATGCTTGGTGAGGGTAGGATGTTAGTCACGGTCCTCAGGTGTGCATATAGTACATGGTGTTACATTACTTAACACATGGCATTCATGCCTCAGGTGGTGTTGCAGGGCTGCCTCTGTCGGATGCACATATTACACTCCCTGTACATGTTTGTGAGCAGGTCATGTCATTTTAGGCATCCCTGTTATTATTTGAGTGAGTCAGAGGGGGTATCATTCCCAGGGTTCCTACTGAGCCAGTGTATGTGCTATGCGTTGCCTCTTTGCCAAGGCCAGGGCATACTGGGCATGCCTCCTTCTGCCTACTGGGGCAGGCTCAGGTTGTTCCTCCTCTGAGTCATGCCCTGCCTGTGATTGCCTTGGCAATGGTGGGGGGCTGTTTGGCCCAGCCCTATGCTGGTCCTGCTGCAGCTGTTTTCACAAGATCATATTATGTAGCATAGCACATACCATGACAATTTGGGTACATGTAGTTGGTGTGTACTGCAAGGCTCCACCAGATGTGTCCAGACACCGGAACCATGACTTGAGCAGCCCAAACACATGCTCTATTACATTATGTGTTTGTGCATGTGCCTCATTATGGCGTTCCTGTTCAGGTGTGTGTGTGTTTCTGATGGGTGTCATCAGCCACAGCTCCAGTGCATAACCTGCATCCCCCACTAGGTGTTCGTGTGGGATGTCCCCATTGGCAAATGTCTGGTACAGCTGCGTCAAATGCCAGATGTGGGAATCATGGTAGCTCCCAGGGCAGCCAGCACACACATTCATTATTATGCCCTGGGCATCACACATGACCTGGCAGTTGATGGAGGGGAAGGCCTTGTGGTTAATGTAGGCCCTACCCCACTCACCGGCTGGTGCTTTGATGCGTATGTGCGTGCAGTCTATTGCACCCACTACCTCAGGGTATTCCGCTATTTGCTGGAAGAGACGCATATTGCTGGCCAATACCTCACGGGCATTGGGGAAATATACATGATCACCGACATGTGCTGACATGGCATCCAGGAACTGGTGCAGTACCCTGGAGGCTGATGCCTGTGATATCCCCATCATATCACCAGTTGGTCTCTGGAAGGTACCTGTTGCTAGTATTCTTAGGCCAACACATACCTTGGTTTCCACTGGGATGGGTTCCCCTCTGTTGGTTCTGTGTGTGAGGCGTGGCCTGCACAGCTCCACTATTTGCTGCAGGAGGTCTCTGTCCACTCTATAGCACTCTACTATCTCCAGCTCATGTAACCCATGTTAGGTGACCCTGGGCCTGTACACTCTTCTCCGTCTCCTCACTGTGGGTTGTCTGGCACCATCTGCATTGTCACCACCCTCAGCAAGTCGCCTATGTCTCATTATGGCAGCTATGGCAGCCCCTAACATTTCTGCTCTGAGTTCAGCTTTTTCAGTTTTCACTTCTAATAGCTTACTCCTGTCTTGCAGTGTCTCTTGAGAGAAACATCTTGCACTGCTGTTTGCAGAGTTTAAAGTGTTGGGCTGAGCTACTATTCTGCCTGTCTAATTGCCTGCTTCTAATTGTTTTCACCTGCTAGCTCCAGCAGTATTCCCTGCTAGCTTCCTACTAATTCTGTTGCTTCCTTTTTCCTTTCTGTTTCCTCAGGGGGGAGCAGCGTGCATACTAGCAGAAACACGCTCACAGTGGCTTACACGCGCGCACACATGCTTACACGGTTCAGAATCTGCTTATTTGGGTTAAAACGCGCGCACACCCGCGCAAACAGTGTTACAAGTCTGCCAACACGCTCCCACATGCTCAGTCTGCCTTACACGCGCACACTGTCTTACTCGCGCTTCATGGCGCGCACACGTGTGCATGCACGCCCAGCAAGAAACTTTGGTGTAGGCAACAGTGTACACCTTCCATTTCTTGACTTTCCCATGCTTATGTTGTGTCACTCCTCTTTCCATGATATGTGTCTGACATCTGTCATGTAACTCTGACCTCCAATGAACTGCATTTCTTTCTGCCATTCCCCCCTGTGATGTCACCTATCTCCTACTCTGTTCCTCCCCCTTATGTAACTCTTACACTACTCAGAATGTGCTCATTTGCTATGTGACAGTGGAATTTAGTATCCTAACACTCATTTGCATCAGATTGCCTACTAATGCTTAGTTACATCTCTTAGACTCAGCTTCCCCCCTTAGCAACCACTACACGGTGGCCATGTTGTTTTTGGTCTGCTGGTCCCTGCATTGTAAATCCATGTATTGCATAAAACCCACATTTGTGGGTTTTAACCTTCATTTTTATGTTTTATATAGCGCAGCCCATTTGCGCGGGGCTGCGCTGTGTTTAAACACCGGCGATCGCCGAAAAAAAAAATATTTCTCATATTTGCATGGGGGTACCTTGCCAATGGCCACATATTTGGCCATTGGCATGCTGCCTGACACATATGCACCCTTTATTTGGAGCTGACATGGCTCCATTGTGTTTTTTGCAGAAACGTACTCAGTTGTCAACTGAGTACATTTCTGCAGCTAAAACGGCTCTTACACGGGCTGCTTTGGGCTTCCTGGATCGCTAATCAACCTCATTTGCATGCTATTCGGCTGCAAGTGAGGTGATTAGCTTATCCACGCCCACTTCGTGTAAGGGACGTTCTAGCTGGTCTCTTACACGGACTTTGGGCTGTTCCTGGATCGCGAAGGCTGCATGGAGTCTTACACTACTCTTAGACTCCGTGCAAGCCTTTGTGAATCCTGCCCATTATTTCACTACACAGAAAAGAAGGCATATCTCTTTCTATTATGTCAAAGCAAACATTTTTGTCTTTTTTGAACTTTTTGCCAAAATTCTTACATACTTTGCATAGCCAAAAGCTGAAGCAACGTTAAAGATCCTGCTAGAGTTGCCACTTTTTTTAATGCCCAAAGTGGGATCTTGTTTAAAAAAAAATGAGATTTTGCAGGACTAACCATAAACCCCCCCCCAACCAGAGCAAAAGGCTGAACATTTTTGTCAAAATAAATGGTAAATGTATAGAATTTGAGTTGTTTTGGATGTTTCAGATATAAAACATGGGTGATATTCATACCCCAGGATTTTGTAGCTATGCAGCTGTTTTCTGTGAAGAGTGCTGCTACATGCATATGCAAGTAAGCTATTTGAGCAGAATAATGAAAAGCAAAGGCATTTTGAAAAAACATTTCCACTTAAGTAAAAGCATAAAGTATGAAAAGTTAAGCGTTTAGTACACACAAAGTACTGCGTGAATGCTGTAGGCTTTAAATAACTGTGTATGCATTCAGATATTACAGAGGAACACAGCTATGTGTAATCACATTTGTAACACTTAATTCATTACAGCTTTGTGAAATCTCCAGGTTTTTCTGCAGTTACTTTCTACTGATGCATCTAGGAATCAAATATTGTTTGTTCATATTTCCATTAATTCCAAAACAATGCAGCATACAAGGTTTAGAAGATTATTGTCTTAAAGCTTACACAATGACAAATGCAGCTGTGTTTATATTTGAACTCTGTCTAGTGCAGATAAATAAATATTGATTATTAGTACTTCTGCAATTTCCATATTGCTCTAAATATTTCAGCAATCAATAGGTATAGATACAACTGCTGCATAAAATGCTGATGGCAGTATGTGTGTTCCATGGTTACCAAGATATTGTATGATGTTTATACAGCATTACATAATTCATATTTATTATGGTTCTTGTGTCTTATCAACTCCATGTTAAGACCTAGAATTGAATGAATACACACATTGTAAAGGCTGTTTTGTGGTGAGCAGTTTGCCATTTATAGTTTTGTATTAACACTTAGAGCTCTAGAGATATAAACATTTGTTGAAACTGTGAAGTGATAACATCATTTTTAAAAGGCTCAGGCCACCTCCACTTCAAGTTACAGTACAAAGTTCGAACAGCTAAATTTGAGGTAATGAATTAAGGAAAGAAGTAGAGTATGCAGCTTTTATTACTGATATTAAAAAACTAAAGGGGTTTTAAATATTTTATTTAGGGGTATACTTATGGTGCAACCCTGTTGGTTTGCTTAAAGAATGGAAAGGGGGAGCTAGGAAAAATTAAAAAAGGGAGACACAACAGAGAGGGATACACAGAAGGAACACACCAAGAGAGTTGTCCTGGAAGAACTGGAAAAGGAGGGTCACTATGTTTTTGTTGAGGGATAGACCTCCCTATTTTTTGAAGATTTGTTTATACAAAAGGGTAGTGTGAATGGGAAGTAGATAAGACAGTGTAGGAGATCGAATAAAGGAAAAAGAGGTGAAGATGATTGGTGCCAGCAAGAGCCCCCAATTCACAAGGCATCCAAGACATCCACTGCAGATGGTGTTGCCGTGAGGTACCCTAATGATGAGGGAGTATGGGGCCTGTGGCAGCATGGTGATCAGCACCAACTGTGGCAGTGAATCTTCAAACCACTGAAGAAAGAGGACTCAGTTGTCTAAAGCCATCTGCCCAGCACCTGCTCCAACATGTCCTCAACCAAGTTCCAAAGTCTGCAATTACTGAAGCTCGCCAGACTGGCACATCTCAGGGTGCCTGCAGGAATGGTGCCACCAGTCTCACCATAGTTATATTTATGAGGCAAACAGAGGAACATGGCACACAGTCCCCAAGTTTAATGGCAGGATCTCACACCTCACAACATGTTAGTAACTCTGCAGGAGGTGATTGCATCACAAAGTCAAGCACATTCATGATTGTATAGGAAGAAAATGCATGCACCTCTATACAAGTATCTGAAACAAACCCAAACACTTTCAGGATGATGGCAGACAGAGGTAACAGTGACATCTTTATAAATGGAAGACCAGCAAAGGAATTTGTCATAGCTACCCCAGAAAAGACATAAAGCATTGGCTGCCTAGCAGCAAATGTGCTGTGACATTGTTAGGACTTAGAGAATTGCAACAGAGTCTCTGTTGGAAATGGTCAGACTCCACTGTGTCATAAATGAGGATTTCCAGCACTAGATGCAAATGGCACAGAGCAGGGATGATGTCATGATCACAATGATACATAGTTTGATGCAACAGCAAGCATCTATGGCCGTCTCCACACATACACTAGTTAGGACTTACCGAGTCAAGCAGGAGCCAGTCCTGGATGTGGGAGGGGCTGGAGGAATGGGTACTGTTTGGACTCTTAGGGGAAGATCACATGAGACTACAAGTGCTTCTCAGAAAAGTTCTGTAATTAGTTAGGGGAACAAGCACAATGTGCAGGCCACATCAGAGTTCTTCTACACCTTGCAGAAAAGACCTCTCATTCTTGGTCCGAGCCATGATCCTGCAGTGTTGTCAGATAAGTGTTTTCAGAATTACCTGCATCAAGTAGTTTACAACACTGGACAACCTCATCATCCAGCTCTTATGTCAGCCCCTCTTCAAATTCACTCGCACCATCACCTAACCTATCTTTAGGACAATTTGACCTTCAGAAGGTCAGGTGTATGAGAATTTGACCTTCAGAAACACTGATGAATGTTTAACTTGAAGGGGAATAAATTATTTAATAAAAAAGGAAAGGGTACTTAGGACACTTTAATTGTATGCATTTCATTCTTGTAATGGTACCTCTTAAAACCTCAGTGCAATGTGGAGAGAAAGCTGTGTCACAACAAAAACATTGCAGTGATTAATGCAGTTAATGCTGTATGTGCTGACTTGCTACAGCTGGCAGTTACTTATAACCTAGTAAAACACAAGTTTTCAGGGAAAATCTAATAAGAAAATTACAGATTAAAATGAGTATCCTGACATGTAAACAAACACTACTGTCACTTCACACCCCACTGCACAAATTATGATTTTTTTCTTGTCTCTGAGGCCACAAATTATTGTGCATGACAAAATAAAATAATCTGATGTGCAGAATCTCAACAGACAACATACGTCAAACTGAGAAAACAAAGCAAAAGAGTGTGGTTACTGTGCAACTTCAAGAGTGCTAGAAAAATAAAACAAGGGTCAATGTAGTCATAGGACTAGTTCCATCTGCTGTGTATAGTGACACCAAGTCAACTTCATTGCAAATCAAAGTATATTCACCCTTTTAAAGGACAACAATAAGATTCTATTATTAAATGCTCAATTTTTCTGTCTTTGTTCTCCCTATTTACTGTCCCTGCTATGAATAAACAACAATACAACATTTACAATATTTTAAATTTGACTGTTTCTCTCCACTAGAACAGTAACTTACTGTACTGTGGTAGTTTCACTTTCAAGAAACTTTTATCTCGCCCTGGAAAAGTTTGCTGCAGTTGCCAGTTCACTGAGGTCATCAAGGCCATTGAATAAAGGTAGCTTTCTGGTCACTTCCCCATCCAAACTGACATCACCACTACCATCCTAAGAATCCAGCCATGCTGTGAAGTCACAGCTCCTTGGTCCTTCCCCTACCCATACAGAAAGTAAAGGCTAGAACAAGGAAACAGTACACAAGTCAAGTCTCCTGCTGTGAACTGTCAATCACCACAGGTAACAGTACATGAGTCAAGTCTCCTGCTGTGAACTGTCAATCACTGCAGCTGTTACCTGCGGTGATTGACAGTTCACAGCAGAAGACTTGACTTGTGTACTGTTTCCTTCCCCTACCCATACAGAAAGTAAAGGCTAGAAAAAGGAAACAGTACATGAGTCAAGTCTCCTGCTGTGAGCTGTCAATCACCACAGGTAACAGCTCGAATTACTATTAGCACTTTGACAGCTAGGGAAATTAGGTGTGAAGAGGGATGGGAGATGAGTCAAAGTAGTACAATTCAAGCTTCACAAAAGACTGCAGTTTAGCCATTCTAAAAAGAAGCAGCAGTAGAAAGCATCCTGAAAGTCTGTTCTGTGGCATTTGCACTGTTTGCGTTTTAAGTAGTCATTGAACAGCATGAAATGCTACTTAAAACTGATTGAAAGACAGCAGTGTATGCATGTAAAATCAATGCAGTGACAGAAGCTTTAGGAAGAATGAGGCCTGCATGATGTAAGTGTTTACAGACAAACACTGCATTGTGGGATACCTAGAGGCAGACTGAACAATCACAATTATAGGTTCATAGGTGTGTACTAGGCTAATGGCCCTGGAGCCTTTACAAGCCTAGCCCATAGAAGTGCCCTGGCACTTTTATGGGCTAGGCCATTACTTCAAGATGGACTAGACCATTACTTTAAGATGCCAAGCCCCATGTGGTCAGACTCAGAAATTATGTATAAAAATATTTAAAAACCTGTAAATAGTCACAGAGTGGTGTTAAAATGTTGGAAACACCAAACCATCATGAAATAACCATGTTTTTTTGAGTCTGTGAGTACAGTTCTCCTTTAATAATAAATGTTAAGTACTTTCATCCACAGATGTACGACTTCTTCATAGCAAAAAAACTCACAATCAATATCCCTTTAAATAGTTACATTCATTCAGCAATCAAACAATTAATCTATTATGTATAGTAAGCTAGAAAAAAATGTTTTTTAATATCTTAACTTAAAAAATCTGTTTTAAATTATTTTGATAGAAATAAATGTTAAAGTACATCAAATTTATTAAACTCTAAATATAAAATTTAAAATGTTGGAAAAAAGCAATAAAAATGGTCAAAGAACAATAAAATATAGTATGTGAGCAAATAAAAGTTGAAGTACAATCAAAGCTTTGCAACCCTCATTTTTAAAACAGGCAGACTAGAGATGTGGTCATTTAAACCCAGGGGAGGGGAGTGCCATGCAGTCTGGTTTGCGAGTCCCGTTACCTATATTCAGAAAACAAACATAATCCAGAAGGCTCAAGTGAAGTCTGGTATCCCATCTGTGACTCAGAAGGTAACAGGACTAACAAGAAACAGAGTATAAAGGATTAGTCCACATAAAATCACTTAAGCTAGCAAATCTAGGAGACACTCTCTGATACCCTCCCAGTGGGAGGAATAAAAACACCTTGTTAAAGTTTCTAGTAGTTTATTCAGTGAAGTAGGTAGATGGGCAAGTGTTCTTGTTCTACAACACTTGCCGATCTACTTACTTAACTGAAAAAACTACTGGAAACTTCAGCAAGGTGTCTTTATTTCTCCCACAGGTAGGGTATCGGATATAGAGTACCCTCTAATACAAACAAAATTTTGTTAAAACCAACTAAAGTTAGAGAATACTTGTATAATGCATTATTCTCATTCTGTTTCCTAACATCATAGTAAGGTAATTTGTGTTACAAAAATTCAACAAACTAATAACTTCCTTGTCCATAATAAATTGACAGTAGTTGCACTTCCCACATTTGGGTGTTTCACGTCTGGTACACATTTCATTACTATGTTGTCCATTCCTTTTCTGACTCTCTAGAATTCTTTTAATATTTTTATATATACTATACATATAAATATATATATATATATATATATATATATATATATATATATATATATATATATATATATATATATACACACACACACACGCACACACACACACACACACACACACACACACACACACACACACACACGCGCACACACTGTGGTAATTCATCCAGTATTTGATGTATGTCACCATCTATCTTTAAAATAGGCCAATTATTTCTAATAATCTTCTTGACCATTCCACTAATATTATTAAATCTAATAGTCACAGAATTCACAAAATTTGGTTTTCGGATGGGGGTCTTTGTTGATTTATTTTTGTCTATACACTTGCCAAGTAGAGGGATATACTTAACCCTTCTATCTTTGACCACTTGCGCTTTAATATCCAAATACCTATGTAGATCTCCTGCTTGTCAAGATTATAATGATTTATTCTTTTCTCATATCTCCACTTTGTTGGGCAGGGAGTCCCTCTGAGCACAAGTGGTTTTGCCTGAGCCAACACAAGTATCTCACAACAGGAAATAAGGCTAGCAAGTGAAAGCATCTATGTCAACCGCAAAGTAGGTAGAATAGGTGAGACTCCTTTTTACATAAACTTTCTCCAGACAGTACAGAAAAGTGGGAAAATTTCACTATGAATCACAAATAGGTGAGACAATGCTTCATTAGCATAAGCACTTTTAAATCAATCCTCATTTACATCTCATTATGACTTAGGCTTATTCGTGGCCATTGCATGTTAGCACAAGTGTCTTCTATGAATCATGGGTTACCTGCACTCATTTGTGACATTGCAGATAGCCTTAGTATGTTTGTGAAATAACTAGGATTACCAACCTAAGTGTTTTATACAGCTACTAGTAGACATTTAGGAAATATTTTTTCTTCCTAAAACCTCAAGACATTTATGATTTTTCAACTTTTTTATGGGGTACATCTGCCCAAGGAAGAAATGCCCTGTGTAGAGATGAATAGGTAACAAAAGAAACCAAAGTAGTCCACACAGGATTTATTCAATGAAGTGCTTTTCATTCGATTAGTAACCAGGACTTCTTCAGATAAAAAATATCTAAAAACATCCCTACTTAAATACACCCTCTGTGTGCTTGAAAACATTTAAAATGACTTCAACTAAAGGGTTACATTTTTGGAGGGGAGTGTATAGTCATTACCCTAATTTGATCATGTGATTTTTTGAAGGTGTATTTAAGTAGGGATGTTTTTAGACTTTTTATCTGAAAAAGTCCCGGTTACTAACTGGATGAAAAGCGCTTTACTGAATAAATCCTGTGTGGACTACTCCTTTGGTTGTATTTGTTGCTTTCTTTGGTTTGTTTGTTTGGATTTTCAGTTTCCTAGTGGTTTCACGTTCCATGGCAACTGAAGGCTGTAACAGTTCACCAACAATTTTTTCACAAAGAACTCAAGAGGACATTGGTAATCTTAATGCTGTTATTGCTTTATTAACTCAGCGTATCGATGATTTGTCAGCTCGTGTGGAAACTGTTATGCGTTCTGTGCCACAAGAGCCTCATAGGGTGTATACATCTAGTTCTGGGTCAGACGTGGTTGCTCAACATACTCTGAGTAGTCCTAATATCCCTAGCACTTTTCTTCAAACTCGACCTTGCAATAGTAGCTCTCATGTCCAAGAGAGAGCTTCAAACCTAGCTACAACTGTTGGTCCTATGACTGTATTTGGTTCTTTGGCTCCCTCAGGGCTTATTGGGGTCTCTAACATAAACACTTGGCTGAATGAATCATTGACTCTAACCGAGCAACACAATGAGCCAATGGAGGGACAACCAGCTGGAGAGAATGACAATATTGCATTGAATTTGAAGTTGTGTGACCATAAACTACTTAAACATAAAAAATTGCAACTGGAAATCACCTACTTTCACGAGTGTAATAGAGAAGGGGTGGTCCCTAAGGGGCTGCAAACACGGCAATATCCAACCGGCTTGATAGCTGGCTCTCTGATCCATCTTGAACTAATTAAGTTGTTTGACAATCATGGGCAAGAACTTATGGCTCTTATGTCCTAACATTATCAACTCATGGCTGACAACTTGGCCAATGAGATCATGGTGTTAGATACCACTATTAAAGCTGACTTTAACTTCCATCGCTATAAGTTTGAATACAACAGGATTTTTTCAAGTATTAACCAACATATTAATAAACTTAAAGCGACTAAGGTCAAGAAACTGCATAGGGATCGCTTAGTTTATAACAACAGTGAAGCATATCCTAAACCACCCCCTTCTCAAGGGTGAAATTAAATTGGAGGATCTTATGCACATCCCCCTAACCCAAGTAATGTGAGCACTATGGACATGATGACAACAGGTGTGAGAAAGCAGAACAGCTCTGAACAACAGAGAAGGAGCAAGAGACCACTAGCCACTAGGAACAACTCAAATGATGACTGGAGTAATAATGCTAGTACTAATGTGAACAATGTTCACCAACAAACATCCACAACTAACCAGGAGTATGTTCAAAATTTTCAGAGTCCCAGAGCTACCAACCACAACCCAGGTCCCCAGAATCAACAACGCCATTACAATACGCGGGGAGCAAACAAACGGATGAGGTAAAACTTTCTCTGGCAACAATTCTTTAGTAGAGAGAGATAATAATTGTACTATTATTACAGATGAAGATGGTGACTTTGAAGTGTATAATTATTTGACACTTGAGATTGAACCTGCTTTGGTTGAACTATTAGCTAAGGGACTGACTTTTGTGCCTGCATATTGTGCAGACACTACTAAGATTTTAATGGATTTTAAAATATATATATAAGGAAACCCAATCTAGCTGTACTTCTTGGTAATAATGACTTTGCTGATTCTGCTTTTAACATTCTCAGTACATTTAACCCATCTACACCCATTGATTGCTTTGTTTGACCGAATGTGTGAGTTGGATATCAGATCACTTGATAAGGAGAGTAACAAACAAACAATACACAGGAATAATTTTTTTATTAATGATCTTCACTCAGTCATACCCAAAGCCACCTGCATTCAATATGCAGATGACTCCACCCTGATCTGCTCTGACGTCTCTCTCACCAAACTCCAAGCCACAACCCAGAAATGTTTTACTATAGTAGAAAAATGGTTCTCCGAATTAAAACTCTTACTTAATCCTACTAAAACCAAGTTACTATTATTTTTCCCCACTGTAACTACCTCCCAAGGAAAACAACCACTAAATGTCAACAGCCCAACCTTCCAAGTGTCTTCTACCAATGGTACCATTATTGAACCGGTCTCCAACACCAAACTACTAGGTGTGACCATTGACCACAAACTAAAATTTGATACACATGTCAGCCTGACCATCAAGTCTGTAAACAAGAAACTCGGGTCCATGTATAGAATAAAGAACTTCTTAACCCCACACACCAAACTAACTATCGCACGCACCCATCTCCTTTCCACCCTTCTATATGCCTCCCCGATACTCTCATTTCTCAACAAGAGTGAGCTCAATAAACTTTCTACAGCCTATAACCATATAGCCAGATTTATAACGGGAATGCCTTATCAAACCCACCACTGCCTAAACCTAAAATCACTCGACTGGTTAGAATTGCCCAATATACTCAAACTCAACCAACTTGCTGAGGCATTTAAAATAATGAACCAACCAGACAAAACCCCCTCATTGAGCAAAATACTTACCCCCTACTCCAACCTCACTTGCCTCAGATCATCTAAAAGCCTCCAAGTGCAAACCATTAAATCTAACAACTCGGGAGGTGACGCTCTCTATGCCAATTCCATTGGAAAACTCTGGAATTTCCTCCCAAACAAACTAAGACTCTTGACCTCTCTAAATCAATTCAAAAATCACCTCAAAGAATTCCTTAAGTCCGACTGGCTATGCCCCTGTACTAAACCAGACTAACACCAAACGTCCAACACCTCCTAGCCTCTTCCCATCCTAAAATCATCCTCTTTCCCAGAAGGAAGCACACTGTAACCTTTTTAGATTAACTACAAAAGCCTCCACCAGTTTCTTAATGGAATTAAAGCCAATTTGTTTTTATGTCTTTATGTGAATAATATTTACGCTTGCTTTCACCTGTAGTCAACAGAATGTATAGCCAATTGTTTATATGTCTTTATGTGTATAATACTTACTTTTGCTTGCATATGATATGCACCTTCTTTTTTCTGACTATACTATGTATAATATCTACTTTTCCTTGTATATGATATGTACCTTCTTTTCTTCTGGAGCTTTTCTCCCCGGGCCTCTACTGAAAAAGGACATGTATCCAGCTAGACTAGCCCGGTCAACAAATGTAAAATAAAATAAATAAAATAAATAAATAATTATAATATGTTAAGATCTGAATGGGCAGCCTTGAATGATTTACATAAACTCCCAGTCAGGATGATGAAACCAGACATTTTTGGAAGGATGTGTGTAGTCCTTACCCTAATTTGATCATGTGATTTTTTTTGGAAGGTGTATTTAAGTCGGGATGTTTTTAGAGATTTTTATCTGAAGAAGTCCTGGTTACTAATCGGGCAAACAACACTTCATTGAATAAATCCTGTGTGGACTACTCCTTTGGTTGCTTTTGCTGATTTCTTTGGTTTGTTTGTTTGTTTGGATTTTTGGCTTCTAAAGATGAACAGGGGGCAGGTAACCCTAAATCCTGGCAATTTCATCTTTTCAAGATAACTCCACTGCAAAATAAATACCAGATATCAGTCTCAAACAATTTTACATCTTCTGTTTTTTTAAAGACACACAATCTTGGTTTGCCAGAAGCCATACCTAGCATTTAAGTCCTGTCTTCATGGATGCATTTTTTTAGATAATGTTCTCTTAAATGACATTGTCCATATCTTTTTTCATCTATGCAGATTTTAATATTTTGCCACAGTTACAACACTATTATCTCAATGTTAAAATTTCTTCTGTATATTATAGTTCCCATTCTTTGACTGATGAAGCTGGAACTGCTCTTGCATGCAGAACTTGTTAAACCTCTAGATTTGACTTATTATATCGGCCAAAAATGTAACCAAGACCAATGAACAAATCAGTAAATATTCACACACTTTCATCTTCTAAGAAATTATGTTTGCTTGAATTATTGCATGTGATGTATTTCCCATTACATTATTTCCATATTTTTAGTTCTACTTCACTAGGAAGCAGTACACTTCATTAGGTTATCTACATTTGCCTGAATAGTGGCAGTGTTATGACATCCCGTACTATTTTAAAAATGCATGCTAATCCCAGTTCTAACCCTAAGCCTGCCCTAATCCTAACCCTACACCTTACATTAAAAAAAAAACACTACCACTACACAGGGCAGGCACTCTCTCTCTCTGTCACACACACACACACACACACACACACACACACACACACACACACACACACACACACACACACACACACACACACACACACACACACACACATGCACACACCACTACTACAAACCCACGTTCCTGTCGTGGCTTAACAGACATTCAATGAAATAAATGTTCAGTAAACTAGACATTTGCAAAAATGATCCTAAACTGCATTCTGTTGACCAAACCAATGTTTGATAAAATAAAATTTACTTTAAATATATATATATATATATATATATATATATATATATATATATATATATATATATTAAAACATTTTTTTTTGTTACTGTGATATTATGCACTAATCAAAACTGGCCTAATGGTGGCACAGCCTGGGTTGATGTCAAAGAAATATGACAGAAATTAAAAAAAAAATCTGTACATTGTTCCGTAATGTTAAGAATGTAATAATACAATTGCAAATAAGAATAGAACATCAATCAGTGAGCAAAATAAACTTGTGAGAGGTATTTATATGTTAAAAAACACCAAACAGATAGACTGCTAGGCATGGGTAGGGACATGGAGGAAGCCAACACTACATTGACAGTTAAACTGAACACCTGCTAGAAGAGAGACTAGGTCCTTTTACATGTAGAGAAATGAAGGGAAGCCAAGAATGCGGACGCTTCTTTTTTGAGTAAAATGCCTGGAGCAGTTAGGTAATTGAAAGCAACTGCACACCTCTGCATTTTTCAGACAAGGGGAAACAACAACAAAGCAGAAATCATTAGATGGACTGGGCCTAACAAACACAAATACTGCAGAAGATTTCTTAGAATTTTATGTCATAAGTACAGTGTATTTTCACAGAGACAGAAGTTACATAAAATACACTTTATGATGAAAAGATGAATAGGAGGAAAGATGTGTAAGCTGTTTCACAAATGAAATGACACACAACTAAAAAGGAGAGAATCTAGATGTTAAATTAACAAATTAACAAAATGCATAATATTGCAAAAATGTTTTAATGAATTTATGGAAAATTGGATTACATCCACTGAATAAATAGATAATTTTGTAGCAAGTATCAGATGATAAAAAGATGCTTGTTTTGTAGTTCTTAAAAGGAAGTAGTATTTAGGTTTTATTTACAGATTATCAGCAGACATAACAGCTAAGAATTTGATGAAATAATTAATATTTTAAAGGATCATTTCTTTCTTAACAATTTGTGTGATCGGTGAAAGATTCTGATTCTATGAAATGTCACAATGAAAGATAAAATGTAGTAGTTATACGGCTGACATTTAAAAAGTTGAAGATTTGGGGGAAAATCTTAGTTGCTTGAGTAAGAGATATAAACACATACACTGAAAACTGATATGTATAACAATACTTGCTAAGGAAGTGGATTTGAGTTTCACTAAAACTGCAGAAATTTAAAAAAGCAGTAGATCAGCTAAGACCAAGTCTAGTTTGAATAAAGTAATGCAGTGCTAGCTGAATAACTTTATAATCCCATTTCACACATGAAGATTTATCTTAAAACTTGCACTGTTTGTATGAAATGTGTATGGATCATTCAGTAAATGCAGCAACTAGTTTGAATTAACTAGGTAAGCGTGTTGGCTCAGAGAGACCCATTTTCAACCATGACTGAAGCCACACCAGTTACAAAGTGGTATAACGCCCTGACTATGACCCAGGAAACTAGACTTTGATTAGCGACTCAAGCTCAGGATGGGAGCATGAACATGCCCATCCTAGAGGAGAGGGGCTGAGTTTTCCCCTGGATTAGCTGCTGGAGGGCTTGGATGGAGGCAGTGAGTGGAGTCTGGTACAGGGGGACATGGGGATGGTCACCCAAAGCAATGATGGTAGCCCTTGATGGAAATGTGAATAGAGCATGTCAAAAACTGTTAAAAAGGTATTAACAGAATCTAGATTGACATAGGTGTTCTTGTTACAGCCTGAAAGGCGGGGTTAGGACCATTCATACAAAATAATCTCATTGTTGGGATGCAGGTAAAAGCACCAAACTCCACAATGTTTTCCTGAATAACTGCTACTCCAGATATCATATACCCGGGGAGATGTGAGGGAGGATTCTCTTCCCTTAGAGAAAGAATGGACTTGAGTTTTATCACAAATGGTTAGCGGCTGGTGTTGGGGTGGGGGATCAAACAGACAAAAAAAAGGAAAAGAAAATAAATGCACTGAGAGTAAGGAGAATACAACATCAGTATAAATATTTATCAGAGCACTCACTTTTTATATTGTGCTGGTTATACTTCTAGTAATTAATTATTAGAACATAAAGGTTAGAATGAATAAATGCACTAGGAATATGACAACAGAAACAACAGCTTACTTTTACATACAAGATATCAATGGTTAAGAATTTATAAATGGGATGTAGTCACATTAACATCAGCCATTATCCCTGTAACAGTGCCATTTGTATCTATCTGCTAGGTACTCTAGGCAATTGTACGTTTCTGAAGATCCGAAATAACAGATGACAACATTATGCAAACTATGGCTGAGATTGATAGACAAGCACAGTGTGGCAATACTGTTAATTTTTAGCATCATCACTGCGAGATGAGCTACACAGTTAATCAGACACATAGCACTGAACAGCACAAGCAGTCAGTAGAACGGAGCACATAAGTCACATTAAATAAACTGACATGTAATGTTAATGTGATAAATAGTACTGGAATTTGGTCAAGTAAGGAAGTCTCAATGCAATCAATGCAGCACAGTGTGCTGCAAGTAGGACCCATCCTGCACAAGATGGACAGCAAAGTGGGAAAAGGACATATCACAGTGGGCATGCTTAGCACAATTGTAAATCCAGTCCATCGGATACCTTTGGAGGAAATGGGGTAGGCAGAGAAGAAGAAAATGGAAGAATATGAAGCAAAGATAAACACAGAAGGGCTCCAATTATTGTAGCAGGAGGCCAGAAAGAAATACCCACATTAGAGCTAAGCAGACAAATTATTTTTACAATCCCTAAACTATTGCCTCATTTTCCAGACAATAAAATAAGACATTAGACAAAAAAGATTTCTTGGATGTTAACCCATGGTGAAAAAAATCTTTAGTATTACTGCAAGTATCATTTCTGATCAACTACAGTAATGGAAGCAGCAACTGAGCTGTTGTGCAGTCATGTCCTGTGACTGTGAGTAGCACTATTAAAGTAGCCCCCGCAATTGTGAGTAGCACTATTAAAGTAACCCCTGTGATTGTGAGCAGCACTATTAAAGTAGCCTACTCAACTTAACATGTGCAAGTGGTGTCTCAGTGATAAGATCTTGGCCTCACAGTTCAAGAGTCCAGGGTTCAATCCCCACTTCCACTCACTGTCTGTGTAGAGGTTTTCATATTATCTGCATGCCTGCAAAGGTTTTCAACAGGTACTTTAGTTCAATTCCACCTCTCAAATACATGCTTGTTGATTGGTTACTCTCTGGAATGAGATACAGGTTAAAAGAGCCTATTAAATGTCATTTCACTTTCTTAGCACACAAACAAATACACTTAAAATCAAAATACATAATTTAAACTACATTTAGCCCCCTTTTTAATATAATTTACAATTAAATTTATATTTGATTATCCGTTTCAATATTGTTTATATTCATCTATGGATATATTGTACTACTATTTTCTCAAATGTTTTATTTTTATAGCTGAGTGAGTTCATTATAGCAATAACCCACGCCTGGGTGTGGGTAATGCTGGATTTACCCACAATTGGTGTGGTTTGGTCACGAGGGCGAAGCCCGAGTGGCCAAACAAAGCCAACCGTGGGTAAATCCAGCATTACCCACACCCAGAAGTGGTTATTATATATAATGACATTATTTAAGAAAAAAAAAATTACTTTTCTTAAATAATGGCATTGTATAATGCCTCCTTGCTGCCCTTCCGCAGCTGTCTGGTATTCTGCGGCAGTTCTGATGTACTGTGCATGTGTATACACAGTACATCAGAGCTGTGGGCAAAAGCAATGGAGAAAGTAAGATCTCTGTTGCTTTTTACAAACTGTCTCACTATGTTAGAGTTTAACATAGCGAGGCAGCTTTAAAAAAAGCAACGGAGAATCTCCGTTGCTTTTTTTAAAGCTGTCTCGCTAGGTTTAACCCATTTAACATAGCGAGACAGTTTTGAAAAAAGCAACGGAGAAAGGAAGATATCTGTTGCTTTTTAAAGTGTCTCACTATGTTAAATGGGTTTAACATAGCGAGACAAGTTTAAAAAAAGCAACGGAGATGCTCTGTTGCTTTTTTTAAAAGCTGACTCGCTATGTTAAACTCATTTAACATGGTGAAACAGGTCATAACAAGCAACGGAGATCTTGCGTTCTCCGTTGCTGAAAAAAAAAAAAAAAAGAGTTATACTAATGGAAAAAGTCCGGGCGACCAGACATCTTTTCATTACTATAACTCTAATTTACAACGTGCACGCTGTCCAATCAGCGTGCACGTTTTGGAATATTAATGGGGGGTCATTGTATAATAGTCAGTAAATGCTACTGCAACTGAAACATTTCATATTTTTACTAAAGTCTAAACTGCAAGACAAAAATAAACTGGACTGAACTAAATATGCAGCATCAATTGTGCTACTGATAATATAGGCCAAAACTAGGAATCTGCTTTGACTAAATTAATCAAAAACAAACTGCTGCAAATCAGCTTTCTGCCACGGGCCTCCACTGAATATCAGCTTCTACCCAGTCAGACTTTCCTGATAATCAAAGGTCAATAAATAAATACCTATCAGTTAAGGATGGCTGGCATCTGTGTTTGCTGGAAGGCACACAGCAATTTAACAACTCAGCCTGATGACATTCATTTTACAATTAGATGTGAAAGATTTCAGACAGTATGTAACAGTGAATATACTCAGACATTTTTACTGCTTTATTTAACTTGTATTCAGAACGGAGTCAGCATTAGAGGTACTACTAAAATACACAATGAGCAAATATCTTAATGATTGTGATGAAGGCAGTGCTAAAGACACTGTATAATCAATGTTTTAAGCAGGAAACAAAGGAAATTCTGAAACTAATGTTATCAGCCCTGATTAAATTCATTAATACTATCCATATATATTAAGCTTGATAAAGGATGCAACTGAAAGTTTTAAATACAATTTATTTGATGCATTCTATTAATCAATTGCATTTGATATATGATATATTATATGATATGATAATGATTACAAAAATGAAAACTAGGGAGCATTTTGAGAATTTCTGGAGTACACCATGATGAATTAATGAAAAAGGACTATGAACAAATCAAAAGAGATCTGAATATTTTCTGAATACAAAGTCATATTTTTGTATTCATGCCACAGACAAGCATGGATTGAAAAGAAAAAAAAAAGATTAAATGATATGCAGGTGAGTGTTTTGAATCTCAATACAATGGCATATGTCCAGGCCTTCCTTTAACAATTACCACTGACTCCTTCTAGAATAAGAACTAGAACCACAGCTACCCAGCCAATTATTGTAAAAGAATAGAGATGAAAGTGGAGTCATGATTGTAAACTTAGTTCATTTGAGATAGAGGTACATTCACTTTCTAGTGACAGTCCGAGCTAGCCAGTACTGATTACTGCAATAGACTGGTCCAGCTAGCATGTGATAGCTGTTTACAAATCTAGTGGAAATACTTGTCCACAGCATGATAACTGGGAGGAAGGGAGCTGTTGATTTACTTCATGGTCCTACAACCCAAACATTACAGTTAAGATACATAGAAGAAGCTCTTGATTATAGTAAGAGTGAGAAGACATTGCCTATGTATTAGTGTGGTTTGTTATTTAACCTGATGAGAGATCATTGACCTTAATTATAAGAATGTCAGTCATACAAAAGAATTCAAGCAATTACTACTGGCTGACTACATTGTTGTCCTTTTCTCCTGACACAGTCTGTGTGCATGCGTGTGTCTGTGTGTGTGTGTGTGTGTGTGTGTGTGTGTGTGTGTGTGTGTGTGTGACACAGGTCATGGATGTAATGCATTTGGAATACTGTGACATCTGCATGTGCAAATACTAGCAATCTTTTTCTGAAGGCCACTAAAGTGAATATATCAGTTAACAACCGAATCTTTGCAACGGTATTCAATGAATTAGCTTTGTGCACTCCAGTACCCCATTGCTGGGGTTGTGGCCCTGTAGTTCTACTTTTTTAATCAATTCCAGTTTAGTTGCAGCAAAAAGTTAAGGAAAAGACCCCCGAGACATAACCTGCAGAGAAGAATTGACAGTTGTGGTGACTGGTTTAAAGTATCATGTTGTATAGCTTGGCTAATGAAGAACTGGGTCATGAGGTTTCATTTCCACAGTGTTCTCCTACATAAAGGGCATAGTTGTAAATACCAGAGAGTTTAAGTCTACAGTACCATGAAACTGGAATAATGACCAGAACAGCACCTTGATTCACTGTAGCTTGACAAGACCATAATTAATCACCTCAGTCTGCTTGATCTTGGTTGAGTGAGGCAGAGCTCATTGATTGTTTCTGGGGAGCTTAAGTTGCAAATCCATTCTGATGTACTTTGCAATGCTCAGATCTTGCTCACCTACTCTGCAGTCATTTTATGTATAGTAATAAAACTCCTGCTGCTACTTATCTTATTCACTCATCTTCAGGGCCAGATCATAGTCCAGTGTAGCCCTAGGGTAATAGAATGGGGCCCCCAACCATACCAGTATCCCATTACTTGATTTCTCTCCAATTACCTAGAACACTATTCAAATCCAGTAGTATGCATGCTGTTTTCTTCTTTACCTTTTCACTGATTGCAGAGCTTTGGATTTAGTTTAAAAATATTTCAAATTTTACAGCAAAAACATTGTCAGCCATTTACTAAACCAGACAAAAACTTCTCACATTGAAAAAAAATTAGCATGAGTAACAGTTAACTACTCTTTACTTGACAGTCAGATGTATTTAAAATGCATCTGTCAATGCATTAAACCACAAGGGAAATGTTACGATTCATAGTCAAATAGCATACAGTGAAGCACTAAGTTGCAGTTATGGGATAGGTACAAAAATTCAAAAGACAGATGTGTAATACATTTGCTAAAAGCCTGGGACAGCCCACTGGAAGCATGCCCCTTTTCAGAACAGGCCCCAAAACACGGTCTACTGAAGGGACTTGAGTCACACAGAAGACAAATGAAGGCTGAGGGAATCAAACTCTGCACTACAGGAAGTAGCTCATTAACAACTTATAAACTTACTAATCTGCACTAAGTGTCAAGCAAACTGCTGTTGTCCATGCCGAATGCATTTTACACCCATGTGCCTGAAAAAAAAACACTAAATTTAAAATGTATTCCAGTTTATTCAAGAAGAAATAGTAAAACACACTGCCAGCAGTCAACAAAACAGGGATATAAAGGATCAGGCCAAAGGACATGGTTCACGGTATGATACTCCTACTTACTACAATCAGTTCCTTCCTTACACTCTAACTGCTGTGGGATGCAGTAACAAAATATTCATATACACACATACACAATCATCAGCTACAGCACCTTGCTATACTTATACACATCAGATGTTTGCTTCCAATCAAATGACTCAACATATACACAAGTAATGACTTTGAAGTGTATTTCAGCTCATTGCTGTGAAAACTATAAATAAACATGTGACAGTCCAAATGCCCTCTCAACCTCTTATCTCAAGAATCTGAAGCAAACAGTCAAATAGAGGAACATATTTTAACTGTTGGCCTTAAAGTTACTAGCAAAGTAGGTGTTTTTTTAGCATGCATTTTTATGAAGGGTATGAAGTCTGAAACTTATGCTTGTCATTGTTTTGTGACTTCAGTCCACAACATTTCACCAGAAAACCATAAGTTGAGGAACAGACTACAAATATTATGATAAACAAATAGTAATATTTGAACCCATCCCACACATGCACACACTCAGTTATAGCCACTTATATGACTATCCACCTCAGTTATCTGCTTGTGATGAAGTACATGAATACATTTGCAAATAATGGCCCAGAAATGTATCTGCCTAAATGAGAATTAATATTTCCTTTAATTTCTGTGATTCTAGCAATGCTTGACAGGAGGATTATCTGCATGTTGTGGGTGTGTATTTGTAATTTGACCAAGTGTTTTTCTGAAGGATAAATGGTCAATATTTAGTGACTGCCATACTCAACAGGTTGTCAGAAAAACACAAACTGTACAAGGAGCAGACCACAATACCTTTGTTTGCTCAAGAATTCTGAACAAAATCTAAAATAATGGCGGAGCAAGGCCCTAAAAGGGAAATATTTTACTTATTTTATTTTATTGTTAACCATGTAAACCCACTGGGCAAAGTGTCACCTTTCAGGCATGACCTGATAGCACTGCCTGACTAATTGACTTGCTCAGCATCACACAGCAGGCAAGTGGAGGTGAAGGATACAAACCCAGTGCTACTGTCTACAAACAGTAGTTTAACATCTCATAGCTTTAAGTGTCAGATAACTGCAATTCACTTAAAACATTAACAGGCACACACATCTGTTCTGGCGGTTGATGCAGAAGACTAAGACAGTTGTTAATGAGATACTTCCTTATGTACAGGGTTTGATTCTGTTAGCCTTTATTTCCTACTGTGCAACATTAATTAAGTCACTTGCTCAGACATTACTTTGGGGCAATTGAACTGCTTAAGAATACACAATAGGTGTCATATGTCCATGTATTTTGCAAACATGTAACATTATAATACTAATGACTTGCAAAATTGACTGAAGTTAATCCTCAGTGATTTACCAGAAAAAAAATGATAACAGCAGATAGGGCAACAATATGAAACAAAATCAGAGGCAGACGAGAGGCGGACTACTTTAATTTACTTAAAAAGTTAAGTGAACGGATTTTGCAGCATAATGTATTTTCTGAAAAATAAAACTATGAAGCTCTAATCCCTGGCATTACTGACTATAACCCTTCAGTGATTTATCAGAAAATTACGTTGTTGATGAAGGTCTGGCAGTTGATGTAGAGGTATCAGGCTCCAAACTTGCAATAAGTCATTTTCTATAGTCAAGTGTACAGGGTTCGAGTCTTTCAGACAGTGCTCTGCTTCATGTAACTAGAAAATGCCATCAAATCAATGCTTGCTTTCACTGGGGCAAAGGTTTATGCACCAGACCAGTGCATTGGGGGACTGACAAAGTGAATACTGAAACAAAATCAGAAGCACTCATGCACATATGCATTGGAGATTGAATGTAAGTGAATACTGGAACACACACACAGACACATGCACACAAACAAAAACAGAAATGTTTGTATCATGTGACACTGGCATTCCTGAGATTCAGCTTCTAGCATGTTTAACAGTCTCACCTCATCTGTGTGGCTGCGATGTCAAGGTAGTACTGCTTTGATACTGGTTTGCTTGGGCAATCATTGGCATTTCAAGACAAGACAATACATAGAGGCACTTTATTTATTTTTATTTTATTTTATTTTACATTTGTTGACTGGGATAGTCCATCTGGGAGGAAGCCCATTTTCATTGGATGCCTGGGGAGAAAAGCCCCCCCCCCTCCAAATAAAAAACAGTCACAGTGTAGATTTTACAAATAATTTACAGAAATATTTAAGTAAAATAAAAGCCATGTACATCAGACTATACAATAAGCACTTTACATAGGTAAAAGTTATTTTCAAATAGCCTAGTACCTACCTATGAATTGTATTTTAGACATATATATATATATATATATATATATATATATATATATATATATATATATATATATATCCTTGTGTGTGTGTGTGTGTGCTTTTTTAACATGGCAGGTGTATACCTTTAGGTATGCATAAGTGCAGCAATAGCATAGAAGAGTGGATGATTAACGGACATACTAGTTGTTGTCACGTTAGTCTACATAGCTGGTAGGTGCTGTTAGCTCTGCTGCTGTAGGTTAATAGAGAGGGGGTTGGCTATGTGGGTGATGGAAAAAAATGGGAGAGGAATCTGGGTGGTGCCTATTATTTGATGGAAGGAAGGATGTTGTGGGGTTGTGTGCTGTTAGCCTGGGCTGGTACAAGAGCAGAGCCATTTGCTAGTGAGGTGATCGTTGAGAAACTTTTTGAATTGGTGTAGGTTGGTAGTGTTTAGGATATGTTGGGGAACTGAGTTCCAAAATTTGGAAATGTGGTGGGAGTAAAGGGCATTTCCGGCTTTGTTGTTGCTTTTGGATACTTGGAGGAGTGTTTTGTGTGAGGATCGGAGTTGGCGAGTGTTGGTATATGGTTGGAGTATTTGTTGTACAGCTGGGGTTCTATTTGGTTGGTATATTAGTTGATGGGTGAAAATGAGTTGGTTGCAGGTTAGTTGTTGTGAGAGTTCTAGCCAGTTTATTTTATGTAGGGCAGAGCAGTGGTGAGACCTGCATGGGGAGCTTGTGGCAAACATGGCTATTTCGTTGTAGCATGACTCGAGTTTAGCAAGGTCACTTTTGTTAAGGTTGGTAAAGATGGGAGCAGAGAAAAGAAGAGTGGATAACAGATGAGTCCTAGAGATGTTTAGTCTAGATTGGCTAGTTAGGAAAGGTGTAGTTCTGTAGGGACAGCCTACATTGATATGAGTTTTTTTATGTCTTGAGATAGATGTAGGTCAAATTTCAGTTTGCTATCAATTGTAACACCTAGTAATTTGGTTTGTGAGGCGGGGGCTATAGTAGTGTTGTTGGAGGAGTGGATTTGAAAAGTGGGTGGGGAACTGTGTGTCTTGTTGGGGAGAAAGAGCATCAGCTTGGTCTTTTTTGGGTTCAGTATAAGGTTAGCAGTAGTTAGCCAAGCTTCTACTTCTAGGAAGGATTGTTGTGTTGTAGCCTGTAGTTGTGTTAGAGACGATACAGTGCATATGAGGGTCGAGTCATCTGCATATTGGAAGACTGAGGCGAGAGAGATAGCTTTATGCAGCTGGGTTGTAAAAATGGTGAAGAGTAAGGGGCCTAATATGGAGCCTTATGGAACGCCTATATTGGCAGGAAGCAGAGATGATAATCCCTGTTGCCATTTAACTGCTTGCTGGCATTTGGTTAGATAGCTATGGAGCCTGGGAAGAATGACTGAGATTTAATGTGGCCAGTTCTGACAGTAATTTCTGCTGTGAAACTGTGTCAAAGGCCTTTGACAGGACTAGAAAGATGGATGAAACAAATTTATTATGATTTCTGTGTTGATTTATTGTGTTCGTGAAACTGAGGAAGGCAGCTGTGGTGCTATGGTGAGGGCAGAAACCATGTTGTGTGTTAGATAGCAGGTTGTTAGAGAGAAGGTAGCTTAGGATCTGGTTGTGAATTCATTTTTCTAGTATCTTTGATAAGGGTGACAGAATTGTGATGGGTCTCTCGTTACTAAGTTCAGTAGAACTGCCTCCTTTATGCAAGAGAGTGATGTAGGAGACTTTCCAGATTAGTAGGACATAGTTTTCAGTGACAGAGCGGTTGATAAGGATAGAGATGGGTAGGCTATGACTTCAAACTGTATGTTCGTTGGCAATCCAATCTTCGCCTCATTAGCGGCATAAGCACTGTTAAAACTTCAAATTGTCCAGCAATTGTAATGTTCTGTGTTCTCTTTAAACATTCTGGAATTGATTAAATCTTTTGCTTTTACCTGTAGTTGAGCTCCAACCTTTGAGCCAATAAGATTAGGATTCCTGGAGCTTTCAAAACAGCAGTAGCTAAACGTGGGTAATTGGAGCCACAGTTGAATGGGGAATCAGAAATTGCACTTGCTGTGAATTTTTTTTTCCTTAGGATCATGCCAAGTGTCATCATCTGGGAAAATGTACCACCGATTACCTTCCTAGCCCTGTGGGAAGCTTCTTTTACCAAGTATCTCCTTCATCGAGTAATTTCAACACTCACCACCGAGTTCTCACATCATTAGGTTAAATCCCCACCTCCATCCATCAAGTTACTTCTCCCTTCTCACATCATCCAAATAAAACATTCACTTAAACACAGCACCAGGAAATGGAATACTTTAAGCAACCCTGCTAATTCTAAGAGATTTATAAAAGGAGCATACAATGCCCATTACATCTCATCATTCTAACAACAAGCATGCCAAATGTAATTTTCACATAGAAACAAGTACCACAAAAAAAGTATTTTTTTCTAGAAAAGATACAAGGTTTGATATGACACTGATACTGAATAGTAGAATGTTTCTCTATGATCTCTCTCTTCCCAGTCTGTGGAATTCTGTTTAAGTGGTTTGTATCCAAGGTTCTAATCCCTCCTAGCTGCCAATGTTGCTCACCATGGAGACTAATCCAGATGAGGGTTCTACCTCTCTTAAGAACCAATCATTCATTACAGGCTAGATGTGTATAAGGTGTGGCCATAGCATGCATCTCTTTCCTGGGTGTCAGTGTCTTTCATAACCTGACACCCCTCATCCGGCCTGGCAGCTTTTACATTCTGTATTATTTTGAGAATTATGTTAAGCCACACAGAGTGTACAGCTCTTTGAAGATATGCCACCTAAAAACTGTAGATCTTGAATATTGCTATAAAATGACAGATTAACTTGAAGACTACAGCTACCCTTACAAATTCTGAAGAAGCAGTCACTTAGGTTCATAGGTTCATAGGTTTATACTTGGCTATCTGCCCCCAAGGCATTTATAAGCCTAGCCCGAATTTTTGTGGCTTACGCCACCCCTTATATGAAAAAATACTGTACCCATTAGTTTGTTGTGCCTCTGTCCAGCAGTGACACAGAGATGATTCCCGGGGTAAACCTACGATCTCCCATCCACAGGTCAAGATTTCTCTTGAACAGAGCCAGCGAGGTGCTCTGCCTCACATGGACCGGGACTCTATTCCACAGCATAGGGAGTCTCTGAGTGATAAATCTATCCCTCCAGCATGTCCTATTTATATCCGTGCTAAGGTTTAAGTCACTTGCTCTAGTGGTTTTGGTGGATTTGGATTTTTTGAACAATACCTTTGAAGAGTTTACAGCACTTTCCTATCAGAAGGTATATGGATGCCTTACCTTGTAGGGCAAGGCCAGAAAAAATGTGGCCCTATGACTGTGCCATAACTATTGTCTGTGTGTAAGCCACTACTGTCTGACACAGTTGTCTGACAGACAGATGTTACCAGATTCAAGTCCTTGCCTATTCTACTAGGTTTTTTCTAGACCTCTGTATTGACTGCATGTGCCACATCAGACAGCAATAAAGACTGTCACAAATAACTGGATTGAATGTGTGCATTAAGACAGGAGTTATGAATATAATATGAACTAGATTTAGTCAGAATGCAGAAAAGGAGCTACACGTTACTGTTCACACAACAGTGAGCAGTACAAAATCAATGCTTCTTTGACAAAAAAGCTACTTCCATCACATACTGCACACACTGTCCCAGGATAAAACCAAAGCCCATCTGTGTAGGTATGCTATACAAGCCAATGCTCAATGTACATGCCACAGGAATACTCACAGCATGACGTGCCTCAAATAACCATTTCACTTTCATGAAATCACAACCTGTGATGATATAGCATTGCACAACATAATAATGGATAGGAATAACTAGCTATGGTGTTTATGTAACATCAGTACATTCATATAATGTTGCCCCTGTCAAGAATCGAACAGCAAGCTATGTTACTCTACTGACTAATGACATATGAAAGAACCACAAGTGCCACAGTGGAAGTCTTAACACATCTGTGACTCTTCACCTATGCTATCTTATTACATCAGATATATGTGTTGTTAACAATCTCTTTGAGATAAAAGGGATGGTGGACTCCTCTCCCACAGTAAGTGGACACATTATAACTGTAGTGGATGTCATTCATGCATTACAGCAGAAGGCCTAACAATGGTAACAGGCACAGAATGTTGATGTTGAACACATGAATATTTGACAACTGAAAATACTTGCTACTTCACAGGATGAATGTGCCATGGTAGAAGTGTCACTACAATTGTGAAATATGCTGACACATTGAGGCATCACATCACATTATTGCTATAAGATATATGTGTGCCTGTAACTGCTGTACTAAGGCAATAACATACAGAATGCCATTTCATTCCCTTTGTGCCAGAGGATAAAGCTTTAACGGTCCTACCTATTACAAAGCATTTTCTGGAGATTTGCATCTTGTTGTTCTAACAGACTGGGGTTTGCAAGCTGTTGAACATTTGTGGCTTTTACTTCAGTACAAAGCTTCCTACATATGTTATGTAATAAAAATATAATCACATGCCATCACTACTCTGAATAAAATCATTGCTATGTGAGAAAATATTAGAGCTTTTTGTGACAGGAATCAAAATCTACTACTTCTCCATTACAAAAATCATAGATAATATTGCCTTTCTAAAATCAGCATGAGTGAAAAAAATACATCACAGCTTTGATGACTAAAGTATTAAAGGTACTGATGACTGAAAGGGGTAACATTTGTATCCAATACACAAAACCCGAACTGAAACCTCAACTACAAAGTGCAAATGACTTAGAAACAGTCACAAAACTGCTATCAAAACAGCAAGTGCAATTTCTGATAACTTTTTAACTACTTGGCATGCAGTTAGCAGACTTTTTAAGTATAGCAATGCATCTCGTTTTTCAAATACTTTACATAAAATATGCAGAACTCTATGCAACTACTTTGAAACACAACAATACACACTTAATTCACCACTTAGTTACAGTTACTCTTATCTAAATACCATCACAATTTGCAATTAATGTGACTAGTACATCAAATTCCTACACAAAGACAAACAAATTATGGATCAGTTGAACCAAACAAAAGAACCCCCAAATTAATTAAATTCGGTACTCAGTTATTAATACTACCCACAACCATATCACAGAATCCAGATAAAGTTCTGTACTCAAATATGGAAAGAGCCACATTTAATACCACAGCTCAAAGGGAGACAATCAAATGAACCTAAACATTAGTGTCCTAATGCCATTCGGAACATGCTGTCCAAAACATTAGAACAGGTGATTCACCAAAAAATATTCAACCATATCAAAGAAGTTATGCTAGTTAATAAATCACAGCATGGCTTTTGTAAGGCCATTTAGTTAATTTAAATCTGCTATTACGAGACAGAACTTATACAAAGGCAAAGTGGATGCAGGAGTCTTCTCGGACCTTTGTAATACTTTCAATACCATAAGTCACATAGGATTAATAAACAGACAAAACAAACTTCGTTTTTCCCAGACTCCATAAAATGGCTCCACATGTACTTTGGAAACAGAAAATATTGAATTTGATGGGATCAAAAATAACTTAGGAAACAGAAAATATTGAATTAGATTGGATCAAAAAGTAATACTGATTTAGATGGGATCAAATGGGTTCTATATACCTTACAGTAAAATGGGAGTCCCTCATATATCCATACTAGGATCTCTAGTTTTCACACTTTATGTAAGCCCTACATTTGAGCACACAGGAACACTGGAAGTCATCCAAAATGCTAATGATAACACATTACTGTGTTCTATAAATAATCCCATACTAGCCAAAACCAAAACACAGTCTAGTCTCAAAACTGCAGACGACTGTCTGAAAGATTCCTATCTTACATTAAATGCATTAGAAAACAGCCATCGCATTTAATGCCACAATTACAAAAAAAAACTTGCCCTCACAATATTAAAACAATATCAGATGACACAGTAATAAACACTAACAAAATAAAACATTCTGGCACAATCCTAAATGTCTCACTTTATTTAGAATAATAACTAAACACAGTAATAAAAATGCAACAGGTTCCTAGGAAGATTGGACCATAGAAGACGCTCACTACCGCCTGCTCCCAAAAGTTAGATTATCATTTCTTAGTTTATAGCAGACTGTTCTATGACAGTACACCGTATATACTGACCTTACAAATTTGTTTGAAAGACTTCAACAACTGTTCAGCAAAGCTAGTAAATTCCATCTCTGAGAATATTTGATATCCAACACTGTACACTGTTGTAGAAGGTAGTCTATCCATCATTAAATAACAGGTTACACTGTTTTAACTGTGTTCTGTCTTCACATGCCTACACTCAAAAACAAATCATCTAATCTACAACTAGTTCAGCAGTAACTCCCACTTCTTTATCAAACTTGTCAGTTTCTTCTCTATATTAACCCTTTGGGTGTGTTCAGCTATCAGTGGCATAGTGCTCATTGAAAGGCCTGGCCTGCTAAAAGTTTATGCTCATTAAAAAAATAGAGTCTCTCCTGTCTAGTTACATAGTCACCCAAGGACAGATTTTTTACAAAACCGTTTTTCTGCAGTTTCAAGCTATGTCTTCTACTACCATCTCCAGGTTTTGTTTGCTTGCATACACAATCCTATGCATTATTTGATATCAGCAGCTGCTCAAGTCCTGTTCTTACCGGTCAGCCCCCTAATTTAGCTTGACCCTAGAGTAAAGATATCCTGAAGGAAAGAGACATCCCTGGGATGGAGGCTTCTTTACCTAAAAGTTACTAATGTATCTGAGAAGACCTGTAGTTCAGTGGTATCACCAAAGCTTTGACATTTTTATTCCTAGTATTAAATCCTTCGCTAAAGCAAGCTGATGCAATTGTTTCTGTTAAGTCAAGGCTTATATGCTTGTCTCTTCTACATCGTGTACATTTCTAGGCTATAATAGTATTTTACCCCTTAGTAGTCTGCAGCCTTTTTTACTTCTGCAAATTCTGCAATTGTCTGACTGAAAGTCAGGTTGTCTCACATTGTTCTGTAAACCCTTGGATGATTAAAATAACTTTGTCCACTCACTTCATTCTCAACAGGTGGGAATATCCAGAGACCAGGATTACTAATCAAACCTTGATCAGATCAGTTTATTAACCAAGGCTTAATGAGATGATATACAGAGAGAGAGAGAGAGAGAGAGAGAGAGAGACACCATCATTATACTGTGCCATACATCTACCACTCCTGTGTAGAATAGATTAAGATTTAATATGCAGGATGTTTTACCCATAATTCCATGATAATGTGTCATTGAGCTAAAACTCAGTTTAGAATGGATTGAGAGTTTACTGGCAGGCCGTTTATCTATAGTAGTGTCTCTTTGAGCTGGCACTTAATATAGAAAAGATTTCTATTTAACTGGTAGGACGTTTTACCCATAATTCCATGATAGCGTGCCTTTGAGTTTATTGTCTTCCAAGAATATCACCAGCCTTTTTGCCTGGATTTTCCATTACTTTCACAACCATTGAGGTTATTTTCAGTGAAGCTTCTTTGGTTGGATGTAGTGCCTCTGTTGCACTGGCACCATTGCAGCCCTCAAACACTCGTTAGGGATTGTGCCATTTATCAGAGACTTGCTCATACCTTTCAGTACAAGTTTCAATAGTATCTTTACTTTTTTTAATGATGGAGATTATCTTGGATGTTCCTTGTGAATTATCCTACCCTGGTTAATCAACTATTTCACATTACATTTCTTGGTGTGCTTGGCTTTGCCTCTTTCCATTCTTTACTCTTCCCAAAATGGCATCATACCACACTGTTTGAGATGACAACACACAAAAATAACACATTTGTGATGTAGTATTGTTCTTTGTATTCCTTTATTTCCCAGGTATTTCGGGTTACCTTGAAAATGTCTTGTCTTTTTTCTTTCCAGTCCATCTAAGGAATACCAACATGGCCTTTTCTATCTTCTGCTAATTCTTTCTCAATACTTCATCTTTTGTATTCATTAGTATCCATTTTGCAAGTCTGCTTGTTTCTTCTTATTGTAGGACTCAGTTTTTATCTCTTCTGTGCCTTTGTCCTTACTTATTTTCTTAAAAACTTTGTTTTTCTGCATTTTCTCTTCACTTTCTCAGCTCTTTCTCTATTGTTCTAGATATACACGGAATTCTCTCTTATCTAGACCAAATTTGCTACATCTACTACTATACACTATCATGATCTCTTAAATGATAAAGTCTCTCCCCCTCATCATCATCATCAACCCCCTTTTTCCAATTTTCTAAACAAGGTAAGGGTATTGCAGCAATCTATCTCAATTCATCGGTCTCATGCTGTTTCTTGAATGATTTCTCCATTTTTTTGCAATTTCCTTTCTTAATATTCCATGCCTTATGTGGATCTTTTCCACATTCTCCTACTGAAAAAGTATGGATGAATGACAACTCCCTGCAAGCCGAACTTTAACATCATCTCCTTAAGTCTCTCATCGTCCTAATCAATCGACTTTTTCCAATTTTCTACATGCTGTTAGGGTGTCACATCAACTGTCACCATCTATCTCAATTTAGAGCCACTCTCCTGCCTTCTTCAACAGTCATGATTGACTGTGGCAGGTCTTCTCGCATGCATTCCATCCTTATCTCTGCTGAATTCCCACAATTCTTCATGCATTCTTCCTGTCTGTACCAAATCTTCTTCATCAGATTGTGTTCTGCTTTCCTGCACTTGTGCCTGATCCTCAAAAATATGTTCTCTTTGACCTTTTCTGCAATTGGAGTTTCTTTATCTTCTGTTTTGATGTCCTCTTTTCATCATCTGCTCCACAGTGTGCAACCCACCAGCCATCTCAGGCACTTCCTCTCCATCACATCTAGCTTCCTCAGCTGCTATTGCAATCATTGCCCAAGTTTCTGTACCATACTGTAGTACTGGCCACACCACTGTTTTGAACACCCTACTTTTCAGCTTCTTTGGCATTCTTCTGTGACACACTACTCTTGACACACTGTACCATTTGACTGCAGCACTGCTGATTCTAGCTTTGACCTCCTAATTAATCATTCTCTTCTCCTCAACCACCTCGTCTGGATATGTGAAACTGTTAATTTGTTTAACTATTATCCCCTGAATATCAGTTGTCAGCTTTTTCTGATTTCCCCATTTGCTGTTATTACAGCTTTCGCATCTATACTCCATTTTATTCTATGTGACTTCTGTTTTGCATTACATTCCCCTATTATTTGCTACGGTTCTTCTTCAGGGTCTGGCTGTAATGCCACACCTGATGTATATAGTTTCTTTGTTGATCTGTCTCCTCCAATCTGTTTGCTGTTGTAGTCTGTTATAGTATAAACAGCAGTGGGCTAAGAGCTGAATCCTGTTGTGAACTCACTCCTACTTGTAACCCCTCTGTGAGTCCAAACACAGCTTGTGCATGTGTCATTGGGTCCTTGTTCATAGCCTGAACTAATTCTGCCAATATTTCAGGGATGTTAAGCAATCACAGGCCTGCCCAACTCTGCTTTCTGGGGACCTTGTCATATGCTTTATCCAACTAGTCACACTCTTTCCTCATCTCTAGTTTCTTCTCAACTATCTGCTCTACTGCAAACATCAGGTCAGCTTTACTGCACACTGATCTGATTCTGAACTGCTAACCTCCCGGTCACACTTTCTACTACTGTGTGTATCCAGCATGCCTCCCTTATACAGTATGCTGACGATTCAACTCTTACCTGCTCTGCTCCATCAATTTCTACTCTACAATAGCCCATAAAAGAATACTTCAGTTATGTAGAAAGTTGGATTACTGTTATCCAACTAATCCTAAATCCCAATAAGACAAAATTGCTACTTTTCACCCCCAACAAATCTATACCTACCTCCCTATCCTTTTCAATCTCTTCCAAAAATGTTACCATCATATCTCCCTCTGGCCATACCAAACTCCTCAGTGTAGAAATTGACAATAACCTACTCTTCTCCATCTTCCACATTTTTTCTGCACTTATTCTTTCTTTTGATGACATCCTGGATTTCAGCATTCCTTCAAAACCTGTCCGTATGTACCTTATTTCCATATCCAGTTTTCCTGTATATTTGTTCTAAAGTCTTCACACACATTGTTCTGAGGCACTGTCATTCTTCTTCATCTCCCCCCATTTCCTATTCTTCCTGAGCTGCCAGAGCTGTGAGTATTTCCTTGATCTCCTGTGCTTCCTCTCCTGTCAACTTGCAAATCTTCAGCCTATTCTCTGTTGAACTTAGAGCTGATAGAAGCAACCAGGGGTTTATGTAGCAGACTGACTGTTTCAATGGGGATAACTTTGCCATCGCTGTTTTTACCCAAATATCCTTTCCTTACTGGGCCATATTCCACCTGAGAAGCATGCTGGCCACTCTGTTGTACACAATCTTGAGAATGTCTCTTGCTGAACTATGTGTTGGCCACCATCAAACCACATGCAAGACAGAAGTCTAGAATGGCCTCTCCTTTATTCCTGTTGCTCCACCCATGTGTACCAGGACAGTACTTATTCCTTTAAGTGTCTCTTCTCTAATTAATGACGTCTTAAAAGCTATTAATTTTTCTTTGTGTTTTCTTATACTTGTTTCTTGGAACTTTGCAGCCACTATCATACTCTCATCTTAGACATTAAGATTCTGTGATCTAATCCTGGTAGGTCAGACCTTCCTTTAGTTACACATCGTTCATACTTTTCCTCAGTCTTAATTTTTTCTTTCAGTTCTTCAGTATCCTGCTTGCACACACTGATGAAATCTGGCAGATTGCAGACACTGCATGTCAATCCTCTTGCTATTCCATCCCCAATTATAATGACAGTTAATCATTTATCTTTGCTAGGTTCTCTTCTGTTACAACATTGTCTCCTTCCTTGATTGCATTATACTTTTGTCCTCCTCTTACAATGATTGACATTGATCTTTCTATAATAGGTACAGTGCCACTAATGTGCACCCTTCAATCCATATCATAACCCCCCCAATATTCACTAACCCATGTTTCAATTATGTTTGTAGGTCCAGATGTCTGTCTTCTAAAACTAACTATTTACCAAAACTGCACTATTTTCATGGAAGACATCTGATAGTAAGTCAGTGTGTGTGTGTGTGTGTGTGTGTGTGTGTGTGTGTGTGTGTGTGTGTGTGTGTGTGTGTGATTTACCTTTCTTTTTAATTTCTCCAAATCTTTTAGGTTTCTAATACAATGACATGAATGGATCCTATTACTATTTCAGGGTATAATTAAAGTCCCTGAAATTAGTATTGTTTCAGTCTTTGATATTGGCCAAAAGTCCTTTTTGCAGCACCTGCAACATGCTCAGTATTGACTCCTTCTGCAGGTCATACAAAGTTACATAGGCTAATGGCCCTGGAGCCTTTACAAGCCTAGCCCATAAAAGTGCCCTGGCATTGTGCCACCCAACGTTACTTCACAGTGCCTCTATCAAGTACAGTGATCCCCAGGGTGAACTTTCTATTACCCATCCACTCATCAAGATTTCTCTTGAAGAGGTACAGCGAGGTGCTCTGCTTGACATGTATGGGAAGTCTATTCCAGAGCATGGGGAGTCTCTGAGTTATGAACCTGTCCCTCCAGCATGCTGTGTTGATTGTGGTAGTGAGGTTGAGGTCTCTGGAACGTGTGGTGCAGAGGGATTGGGATTTCTTTAGATATAGCATTTCCAACAAAGCTGGGTCAGACATGGCTTTGTAAGTCAGACAAAGATCGCCACTAAGTAGGCGATATGAGACAGAGAATAGCTGGATTCTTCTGAGTCTGTCCATGTAGGACATGTGTTTAATGCCTAGGATCCTCTTTGTGAGGTACTTCTGTGGCCTCTCCAGCTGTTGCAGGTGTCTAGTGAGGTACATGCCAAATGGGGCATCATACTCCATGATTGGCCTAATGAGGGAAGCGTAGAGAGAGATGATGACCTCTTTCTTCCAGGATGCACAACCCTTGGTAATGAGACCACAGTGGCAATGTGGTGGTCAAAGGAGAGGTTGCTGTCAACCTGCATCCTCAGATCTCTTATAATGCCTTAAGTGTTCAGTGGGATGCCATCGATGTGGTAATTAGTTAGAACTGAGTTTTTACCAAAGGGGATGATGACACATTTTTTGGCATTAAGTTTAAGGCCATGGTTTTGACACCAGTCATTGGTCTCAGTGAGGCCATTCAGTAGGATGTCTGCATCACTTGGGGAGTTAATAATGGCCTGAACATCTGAGAAGTAGATGCTGAACAGGAGAGGTCCCAGGACTGATCCCTGTGGGACTCCACTACTGACTGGTTGGCAGTCTGACTTGGAGTCTACTTCTTTCACACTGTGTGTTCTACCTGTGAGCCAGTTTGCAAGGCACATAGTGATATAGGGCTTGATGCCTAGTTTGATGAGTTTATTAATAATTGCTGAGTGAGGAATGGTGTCAAGGGCCTTGGCCAGATCAAGGTAGGCTGTATGCACTGCGTTACCTTCATCCACTCCCCTGGTGAATGAATCAAAGAAGTCAACCAGTTCGAGCAGGCATGATCTCCCTTTGACAAAGCCAAATTGAGTGGGGCCTAGAGTTTGGAGATTTCCTATATTTTTGATAATCAGGTCCATGAAACTGCACACCATAGCTTTACATATTAGACTCATCAGGCTAATGGAGTGATAATGCCCAGGGTCTGTAGTTGCTCCTCCTTAATGAAGAGGTATGACTGTAGCAGTGCACCATTTGGTAGGCACAAAGCCTGAGGTGAGGCTGTGACTGAACAGAGCACACAGATGTGGTGCCAGTTCGCTTTGTAGTTCATGTAGAACACAGCCAGTGATATTATCCGGTCCCATGAAAGTTGTATTTGTGGCCTTCGACAATGCAGCTTTAACCTGTGCTGCAGTAATGCTGGGTGCCTGGCAATCTTCCGGTATTGTGATTGGTCCTTTGTGGGGGGGGGTAAAGTTAGCACTGAATCTGTCAGCCAGTATGTTGGCAATATCTGTTGGCTCAGTATAGGAAGTACCATTGTGCAGTAACTCAGTGCAAATCTGGGTATTGCCGTGGAGGTTCTTGATATAACTATAGAAGGCTTTGTGATTATTTTTAATGTCTGTTGCACGTCTGACTTCATAGCTGGCTTTAGAGGATTTGGTGAGCGATCTCAACTTTTTGTTGAGGCTAATAAGGACGTTTTTCAGTCTTGGAACTTCACCTTTTTCTGCAACACTTTCTTCCTTCTGTTGTCGAGTTTATTAATGGCAGGGGACTGCCAGGTTGGCTTCTTTTTTTTTTGGAGGAGTGCATCTTGGTTCTGTTGGGTATGGCTAGTTCCATGCATTTATGTACATGTTCGTGCAATGCATTCATATATGATTTGACAACTTGTTACCACTCCCACAAGAGGGGAAAACATACTGGACCTGATCATTACCAACATGGGGACTCTATGCTCCAGACCAGAAGTGTATCCCTCACTGGTAAGATCAGACCATAAACTAATCTCACTGGATATTCACATCCCGACCCAAACCCCTGCCCAGAAAACCACAGTGAAAAACTTCTCTAAAGCAAATTTCACACTCCTCAAAACTGAGGTGGAATCCTTCAAAGCCCCCGGGCCTGTGGAAAATATGGCCAAGACCGCAAAATCCTTTATAAACGCATTCTATGAACACCTTCAGGAATGCATGGATCATGCGATCCCAAATAAAACCAAGATCCAATCCTCCAAAGGCAGACGTCCTGTCTGGTGGACCCCAGCCATAAATAAACTATACAAAAGAAGGAGGAAGCTACTAAATGATAGAGCAAAATCCCAAAAAGGGAAGGCATCACTGATCAGTATTAGCAAAAAACTACAGGCACTCATAAAATTGTCTAAGGCCAGCTTCGAGAGAAAAATTGCACAGGACACTAAGGATAATCACAAGGCTTTCTTTAGTTATGTTAGGAACCTGGGTGGTAATCCCCAGATATGCCCAGAATTAGTCCAAAATGACAAAAAATACATTGAACCCACAGACATTGCCAACATCCTAGCTGACAGGTTCAGCACAAACTCCCCCCCCCCCACCAAAAGGGCAAATATCTATCCTAGCAGAGTGCTGCCCCCCTGACATCTCAGATGCTCAGGTAAGAGCAGGCTTCTCCAAAGCAAAAAACACAGCATCAATGGGACCAGACAGTGTCCTGAGCTGCATCCTACATGAACTCCAAGAAGAGCTAAACCCAAACATAAAACTACTGTTCAATCTCAGCCTTACTACAGGATATGTGCCCAAGGAGTGGCGTACAGCAACAGTGGTCCCTCTCCATAAAGGTGGTGCCTCAACGGATCCTGGAAACTATTGCCCCATAAGCCTGACTAGCTTGGTCTGCAAAGCTATGGAAAAGATCATCATGGACCTCATAAATAAAGATATTGGGGACCTACAGACACAGGATCCTACCCAGTTCGGCTTTGTTAAGGGCAGATCCTGCCTCTTAAACCTGGTTGATTTCTTTGAAACAGTCACCAAGGCCAATGACGAGGGGAAGGTGGTCCACACAGCCTACCTGGACCTCACAAAAGCCTTTGATACAATACCCCACTCGGGCATTATAGATAAGCTCGCCAGCTTAAATATAAACCCCTATGCCACTAGATGGATTGCAAACTGGCTCAAAGACAGAACCCACATGGTTAGAATTGCTGGAGCCATGTCAGACTCCAAACCAGTTACAAGTGGTGTCCCACAAGGCTCAGTCCTGGGACCTCTCTTGTTCGGTATATATTGCTCGGAGGTATAGGCCAACAAGGGAGGACTGTGGCTGACCAAGTTCGCAGATGACTGCACAC
The DNA here is from genome assembly GCF_019279795.1 of Protopterus annectens. Lineage (NCBI taxonomy): Eukaryota > Metazoa > Chordata > Ceratodontiformes > Protopteridae > Protopterus > Protopterus annectens. Next base: position 1,487,230,186 of record NC_056741.1, on the reverse strand, counting down.
TGTGCGCCATAATCGACTCTCCAGCCGACACAAGCATCCTCCAAAAGGGCCTCATAGAAACAGACGACTGGTGCCAGAGCCATGGCCTTAAGCTAAATGCCAAAAAGTGTATAGTCATCCCCTTTGGCAAAAACAAAGTGCCTACAAATTACCACATAGGTGGTAGTCCATTAAGTACAGAAGAAGTAATTAGGGACCTGGGGACTCAAGTTGATAGCAATCTCTCATTTGACAACCACGTGGCCAAAGTGGTTAGAAAAACATTTTATATAGCCCACCTAATCATGAAGGGATTCACATCTAGATCAGGGGAGGTCATCGTGCCTCTTTACTCATCCCTCATCAGGCCCATAATTGAGTACAATGCCCCTATTGGGATGTACCTTACCAGACACCTGCAGCAACTGGAAAGACCCCAAAAGTACCTCACCAAGAGGATCAAAGGGCTCAAACAGATGCCATATGCTGCCCGGTTAAAGAAACTCCAGCTCTACTCAGTGGCATACCACCTGTTCAGAGGCGATCTGTGCCTGATGTATAAAGCCATGTCCAAGCCGGAATTAATGGACATGCTGCACCTCAGAAAATCCAAATCCCATTGAGCTATGCGCTCGAGAGACTAGAACCTCAGCACTGAAATAAATAGGACATGCTGGAGGGACAGATTCATAACCCAGAGGCTTCCTTCACTCTGGAATAAAATCCCAGTTCAGGTTAGGCAGAGTCCCTCACTGACTCTCTTCAAGAGGAATCTTGATGAGTGGGTGGGAGATTGTAGGTTTACCCCGGGTATCACTTCTGTGTCACTGTTAGACAGAGGCACAGTATACTAACCTCGAAAAAGGGCATAGCAAAGTAAATTTAAAATGGGTGGCAAAAGCCAAACACATTCTGGCTAGGCTTATAAATGCCCTAGGGCAGATAGCCTAGTATGAACCTATGAACCTATGAACCTATGACAGTCATGCAGCTATTTTCTATTGGTATGGGTGCCGTGAACTTAGCCACCTGTTTTTAGTAGCCCAAAGTCAGCTTTGGAGAAGTTTTCACGGTGGTTACCTTTGCAGGGGGTGTGGTTGAGATGTGGATTTCCATGGCGATTAGTTTATGATCAGATCTGACCAGGGAGGGATTGCTTACTGGTGCAGAGCAACGATCACCCATGTTAGTAATAACCAGGTCAAGGATGTTGCTTCCTCTAGTCAGGGTCAGTATGAGCTGGTCCAGGGCATTGGAATTGATGAATTCCAGGAAGAGTTGGGCCAGTGTATTGGTGCTTGAGTAGTTTTCCCAATTGATGGAGGGGTAGTTAAAGTCTCCTAGTATGAGAGTGTTGGGTTGGACCTTGATAGATTCCAGGGTGCTTAGGAATGTGGAGTGAGAGTCTAGGGGCATGGTTGGTGACCTATAGCAGACTATGACTTGGATCACCATCTTACTCAATGTTAGATGTACCTGAAGCATCTCAGATGCATTATGCTAGGCTACTAGTCTGGAGGTGTGCGTATCCTTTATGAATATGGAGACACCACCACCTTTGGAGCTATGGTCCATGTTTTGGGGCCGAAAGGTGTGGAATAAATTATAGTCTGGTAGTGCAGGAGTGTTTTCTGCCACTTTAAACCAGGTCTCCATTACAGCACAAATGTTGATGTTCTCCATTTTGAGGAGTGCTTTGAATGAGTGCTTCTTGAGATTTAGACTTCTAGCACTGAGCAGCATGACCCTCAGATTGAATTTATTTATAGCTGCTACAGTGGTAATTTGGTCTTCGGAACATCACCTAAAAAGGCATTATAGGGGTGGCAAGAGCCTTACCCAGTACCCAGAAGCCCAAGGGTGGCAGATGCAAGCCATCTCTGGGAAATCATCAAGATATGTCATTCATATCATCCCAAGCAGACAGATACTGGATCTCCTTAGAATGACACCAGAAACTTAGCCAATTGTTGAAGTCAATCATTTTTTGTTTGTACTGCAGTATCATTCTGGATGATGGTAGGATACTGCTCAGGGCTAGGGACATACCTGCCTGGGCCACATAATAAGAGAGCTCCACCATGTCTCTTTCCATGTAGTCCAGGGAGGTGTGTCTCAGGTCATTTACTCCCACATGGACAATGACAGAGTCATATTTGTACTTGTTGTGGAGTGACCTGAGTGCGTGAGTTATGTGTCGGATTCTGGCACCTGATGGACAGCTGACTGTTAACTTCTCCTTATTCAACCCCTCTGAGTGGGGCAGCTGTGTGCTTCACTATTGAGTCACTTAAGATTAGTGTATTGGGCAAGGTGTTTAGCCTTAGGGGATTAGGTTGAGGGGCACACTGTGGAGGTGAGCTATGTGTCCTGTGGTTTTTGCTGTGTTGTGGTGGTTGAGTGCATTTCTGTTTTGAAGGACTCTGCTGTTTGGGTAAATTTCTATTGATAGCCTCCGCAAAGGTGGGTGGCTGTGTGGTTTGTGTTTTTATGTGAGAGATATGATAGTGGGTGTTCTGGAGGGCTATGTGTTCCATGTGGTGTGGTGCAGGTGTTGAACTTCTGCTCTTGACCAGCTAGCCCAGTCTTGGCTGGAGAGTGCGTAGCTTCCAATTTGTTGATATAAGTGCATCTCTCACAAGTCTAAGTGTTCGGGGGCAAGAGGAGAGGTTTGGCTGTGTGCATGAGGCAGTTGCTACACTGCCTCAGAATGCCCAAGTGTACAGGTTAATAGGAGAAATCACAAGGAACTGCCCTTTAATCATGCCAGGAGGGGTGGTCATAAATACTAAGTACTGGAGCTATTTCCGTGAAGCACAACGACTAGTGCTGATGGCACTTAGATCTGCTACAATAATTGCTACAAAAACCTGTTGAAGTGCAAAGCGATTAAGCTACCTGAAGTGCAAGAGAGAAAGAACTAGCAAAATTCAAGGGGAAAACTGAAGAGCAGACTTTCTGGCGCCAGTAATAGTTTATCTCATCTTGGCACCACTAGGCGGAGCTTAAACAAGTGTAAACCAGCTCAGACGTGGGCTTTTAAACCAGAAAGTAGAAAGGGATGGAAAAACTGCCCAAAAGCCAATAAACTACAATTTCTGAGCCAGAAACCACTCCTCCTGTGGTAGATAGGCTACCTAGTGATTACCACTCCCACTAATAGGCTAGAAGGCTTCCCTCCAAAGCACAAAGGCTTGGTGAGGGCTCAGAAACTTACAAACAGTCCTGGATACAGCAACTCTGTATCTGGACTGGACTAGTTACAGGAAAGGTGGCCAACAAGTGCAAACATCGGCTTTTAAACCAGAAAGTTGAAAGGGATGGAAAAACTACCCAAACGGCCAATAAGCTCTAATTTCACAACAAGAACAGGGATATAAGGCAGGAAACTAACTGCAGAGAGACAGATGAAACAAATAAATAAACAGAAAAATAAAATGCAGTACTATCTGTAACACTGCAAGTTTATACTTAATGCAGCTTTCAATACAGTTGATTGTAGGTGGATAGCAGCCAGCCAAACAGCTCAGATATTTGAGCAGAAATAAATTTGCAGATATGTGACTAGCACTTATAAGCGCAGAGAAACCATCTTGGCTAAGAGCTGAATATCAAAGAAGTGAAAACAACAATAGCCGCAATGGAACCAGTTTGCTACACTTGTAGCAGGGTAACTGCAGAGAGACAGAGAGACCACAATATTCAATGAAACAAGTAAATAAACAGAAAAATAAAATGCAGTACTATCTGTAATACTGCACGTGTATACTTAACTCAGCTTGTAATACAGTTGATTGCAGGTAGATAGCAGGCCAAGAAACAGCTCAGATATTTGAGCAGAAATAATATATTGGTAGCATATCTAAATATGACTGCAAATATTTTTTCTTATTAGACCCACTTGTTATTTCTTTTGGAACTGTCTGGGTATGTTTCTTCCGCATTGCTCACATTTCTACCTGCAAATATTGACATTTTATGATTTTGTGTCTCTGTACATGAGACACTGTAATCGATAGTTGTAGCAATTTCAACAATCATTGCTAATTTTGTCTTTTTTTTCATGGACTAGTATGTCTGATTTTATCACATCTGTTTTTTTTTTTCTTTTTTGATTTATTGGTAATGGGTCATCCCACGTGATGTACACTTCATCATTCTCTATAATGCTTTGTGGTTCATGTATCCAATACTTCTCAGCTACTATATTGTAGGGTTAGAACAATCCCCAATGCAACAATCTTGCCACATTATTGCACCTTTCAGTGTATAGACCCTCTGCCATGAGTACATCTCAACCAGCAACAAGGTGTGTGACTATTTCCAATTCTTTTTTTTTTTTTAATGAAACCTGTTTGTGTCTGTTTCTTCCACATATTCAATGGACTTTGTAAACCAATGTATATGTAGTCCACTGTCCTGGGCTAGCATTATTAATATATCATTCAATAAACATGAAGCATTTTTCTTCTTTTTCTCTTCAGCTATTCCAATACCTTTGGGGGCCAGTCAGTCACACAAAAACCGTAGGTTAAAATAAGAAGAGCAAATTGGTTTATAGCTAGGACTTTACTTCTAGATGTCAAGGCTGTTTTCAATATTAGTTTTAGTCTTTTGAAGTATTCCTTACTGAGTTTAATTCTTATGTTTTATTGCCAATCCTTCATGATTTCTAATTTCCTTCATGAGCTTTTCTCCCCGAACCTCCGCTGAAAATGGACATGTATCCAGTCGGACTATCCCGGTAAACAAATGTAAAATAAATAAATAAATAAAATTTCCCAAAAACGTATGCATTGCTTCCTGCTCAAGTTACATTATATAACATTCCTGGTCTAGACTGACATTTTCTTGGTACTGCAACTTTTCTACTTCAAACATTGCTTTTGCACATTTTTCAAGGTCAAATATCATTCTTACACTATCTGAGAAACCTTTAACCACTTGTAGTTGGTGTCTGTTTGGGATGTGCATTTTGCATAAAGATGTTAATAATTTTAGCCATAATTTAAACACTGCATCTTATCCTGAGGTTTTCCATTTAGGAACTTTTCTTAATTTTGTTTCAATTTTTTTATATCCTGTAGATATAAAGTCATTACTGTTTCTTTTCATTTCTCTATCCATTTGGTATGTTTGTTATGCTCCATAGAGTCTCCATAAATGTTTTCCCAAAGTGTGTCTATTTGTTCTTTTTTTGGGTGGCATTTCTATTCCATTTGCTTTGATTCCCAGTTCTCTATAAAACCTTTTGGGGTCATCAGTGAATTGCTACTTTTGTACTTTCCTTTTATATTTATATGTATATCTTCTAAGTTTTTTCTGCCTGTGCTGATATTATGATAAACCCTGGTCTTTTCTGATACGGTGCATTGCATTTAACTCATCTAAATATTTTTGTTGATCTGTTCCCTCCTCTATATTCTGACACTTTTTGTCTTAATTGCTTTATAGTTTTCTCTGTTGATGCTTCCATGATGGCATTTTATTTCTTCCCTTTCTTTCTCTTATCACTCTATACTTTTGTGGTAAGATCTTATCTCTTATTAGTTTAGCTGCACAGTAATATATCCTATTGACTTCTGCTATATCATATGAATTTCTGTTAATAGTCTTGATTACTATATGTATCTGTTTTATCAGATGAAGTATCTGCCAACTAAGTACGAGTGTATAATTATTAGAAACGTCATCTTAACAAGTTTAGAATGAATATCTTAGGTATGCTAGTTATTTGGCTAGATAAACATGAGAGTAATAATATGCACATTTTCATTTGGGCTGTTTTAATTTTTTACTTCCATTTTTCATTGCCCTTTCCTCATCTTCCCTTTTCTTTCTTCATTCATGAGGCTTGTATTGCATTGCTATGTAAGAGGGAAAGAAAACAAACAAACAAACAAAAACAAAACAGTGTAATATTCATAGTTGTTCTCTAAGTCTAATAAAACTTGTATGTGGAGTTATTTGTAGAAGTTTTAATTGTCAAAAGAAAGGACTGTCATGCCTTCCTTTGTATTGCAATTCACAGTTTGCAGGTATTTGCATTGTTCCATGTGCGGTTGAGTTTAATACCAGGGCAGAGAATACTGCGAATGAAAAGATTGCTGTGCTGACCGCTAGATGGGAGTGTAATCTGTTATTGCATGGCAAGGTTAGCTTGTGAAGCCAAGTTATAGGTGTTGGAGAATGAATTCAAAGTTTAGTAAATCAAAACTAATGATTTCCTGGTTAACTTGTGTTATTTCTAATCAAAAATGATAGATGTACTGTAAATCCAACATTATGAATGTAGTTCTTGCAGATTTCTTTTTCTTGCTTGGATGAAAATGTCTATAAATTGGTAGAAGCGCTTTAAGAAAGAATAGGCTTCTGGGAAGTTAGGTTCAGCGGTTAAGCAGGAAGTGACTGGCAGAATGAGATGGCTGGATCCTTGTACACTGTATTAATGGAACCAGAGAGTCATTTTCAGCCGGGAAATCCGTGAATTATTTCTCTTGCATTACAAACAGTACCAAAATGGTGAGAAGCTTATTTTTAACCTTATTTCAGTCGCATGCAATCGTCTTATTTAAGCCACAGTGCTGCTTTTCTTTCATTTTATTTGCTATTTTTGGTTGTAGGTAGTTCAGGAACTGTGTTAAAAGCATTTAGGAAGGATTTCTTCACTTTCGAGGTGTTGCTGATGTTGTGTTTGATCCCCCTGATGCTGAAAGTGAAGTATGTGGGAGTATTTCATTTGAAATCTGATTTGCTTTTGTATCAAAAATTTGAAGTTCCATCTTAATTTGTAGAGGAAGATCTTGGACAAAAAGTATTTTATTTCCATTCCAGATCACGTTTCTTTTTTTTTTTTTTTGCAGATGTAAGGATTCTAGTTGCATGTTGGAAATTAAACAATTTTACATATACTAGTTGTGGTTTAGTGGAGTCTAATGATGACCGTAGGGCTCGGTGTGCTCTTTCTATTGTTATTTGGCTTGCTTCAGTGGTGTCTTCAGGTAGAGCCCCAAATATAGCCAGAATTGTTTTGAGTAGGTTGTTTTGCTTAATACTTTCTGGAATTCCCCTCAAGATGATATTATTATGTCTGGATCTTGCTTCTAGGTCCAGGATTTTTTGCTGCATTTCTTGTATAGATGTGTTGTAAGCTTAAGATTCCTTCTGGAGTTCTTCGATTTTAGTTTCATTTTCAAAGATTCTGGCTTCTGATTTTTCCACTCTGGTTGCTGTGTAGTTAATGGAATCCCCAAAAGGCTTTAGCTGGTCTGAGAAATTTTGTATGGCTAATTGTACAGGCTGTACAGCAAGTTTTAGGTAATCAAGGTTTGTAGATTCAGTTTTATTTTTATTGGATGATTTAGTGTTTTCTTGTTTCCCAGTTCTAGACATTTTAGTATTAATGTATTTTTCTGGAGATGTAAGTGTTGAGAAAACTTAGTTTTAGTAGTTTGTGAGTCCATGGTATCTGAGTCACTTGGCATTATTTCTCTTTTGTTGCTTAGAAGATGCAATAAGATATTTGGTCTCCAGGTGTTTCAGTCAGCCAGCAATAAGAGCATATATGAAGGAATCCTGCCAGTATCAAAGGTAATCTTCCTATTTTTCAGTATTCTGTTATAGCAGTTAGTCTTGATGACTATCAAGTTTTATATTTTCCAGGATCGTGATTTTTGTCAGAAAAAGTAGTTCTTTTTATATTGGTATTTGGAGAGCTAGGTAACTGCAGTGTTTATAGGTCAGTGGCCATTTTGGATCTCAAGTACACTACAATTCTGCTTTCTATGTAGATGGTGTATCAGTAATTAGTGAGAGAGTTGATGCAGTGAATTTATTGGCAAAGACAAAAGTGTTTTGTACAATCCGGATCACTGGTAAATCCAGAGAGCTTAAAGCAGACACTGGTTCAAAGTGTAATGTTTTATCAGCAGACACGGTTGCTAAAGTGAGAACTAATGAGCAACTCAATGTGGCCAGTAGTGTGAAGCTTGTTGCTTATGGAGTTGAAGAAATTCCAACTGAAGGGTCAGTGATGCTTTCATGTTATTTGGTCAAGAACTGTTACAGCTTGTTATTCTATATAGTTTGAAGACCTGTGCAGTCTTTTTTGGATCTCAAAGACAGTCTGAGAATGAATCTGCTTTCTTTTACCAAAAAGTTCATTGTGAATCTGCTTTCTTTTAACAAATAAGTTCATCACATAAGTACATAACCTAGTTCCAATTATTCTAAATCCATTTTCTCAGAGTATGCTGATGTTTTTGATGATAAGTTGAGCAAACTTTCAGTTGTTTATTCCATGAAGTTAGACCCAGAGGTCACTCCAGTAGTCAGACCAGTAAGAAGAGCTCCAATAGCTATGCAGAATAAAGTTAAGGCTAAGTTGGATAAAATGGTACATCAAGGTGTAATTTGTCCAGATACAGAATCAACTGAATGGGTGTCATCCATGTTAGCAGCTCATAAAAAAGACTAAGACAAAATCAGAATATGCATTGACCCAAGAGATTTGAACAAAGGATTGAAGAGACTGCATCATCCAATGTGTATAGTCAAAGAGGTTGCAGCTCTAATACTAAATGCCATTGTTTTTCTGCCTTGGATGCAAAAAGTTCATTTTGGCAAGTGATGCTTGATTGCAAATCCTCATTACTAACCACTTTTGGTACCCCATTTGGCATATATAGATTCCTAAAGATGCCATTTGAAATAAATTCTGCAAGTGAAGTATTCCAGCGTGCAATGGAGCAAACTTATTTGGGTTATTCTTGTGCCATAATAGTAGATGATTTATTGGTTAAAGGCAGTGGTAAAGCAGAGCATGACAGAAATCTAAAGAGAGTTCTAGACAGAACACATGAAGTGAAATTGAAGCTCAATCCTCTGAAGTGCAAATTCAGACTACCAGATTTTACATATATAGGTTGTTTATTTACCAGTACTGGCTTGAGACCAGACCTGACCAAGCAAGCAGCTATTCTTGAGATGTCAGCCCCAGATAATATTCAAGCTCTACAGCATTTCCCAGGCATGGTCAACTATTTAGGCAAGTTTATACCAGACTTCAGTGAGTTGACAGCACCTTTAAGAGAGCTGATACACAAAATGTTGCATGGTTATGGTTTGAACAACACCAGAAGGTATTTGAAGGCCTTAAGCAGAAAATTGCCACCCCACCTACATTAAGATACTATGATGTGAATAAACCAGTCACTCTTTCCTGTGATCTTCAAAATGTGATATTGGTGCAGTTATACTTCAAGAGGCAGACCAGTAGCCCCTGCATCTAGAATACGTACCCTAACTGAAATTCAGTATGCTCAAATTGAGAAATAACTTTTGGCAATAGTATCTGCATGTTCCAAGTTTCATCATTATATTTATGGTCGAGCTATTCCTATTGAAACTGACCACCTACCTCTAGTTACTATTCTAAAGATGCCTAATCATTCAGCTCCAGTGAGATTACAAAGAATAATGTTCAAATTGCAAAAGTACAACTTCAAAATGGTCTATATGAAAGGCAAACTACTCTATCTGGCTGATATCTTATCCATATTGCCCAGAAATACAACGGGACAGATTGACACAGAGAATTTTGACTTTGACATGATGGCAATGCATCATTTTTCTACCACTAGGCTTGATGAGTTAAGAGAGCACACAATGACTGATCCAATTTTGCAAATGCTCAATCACTACATTAATGTTGGATGGTCGTCAAAACAATCTAGTGTACCACTTGAAGTGCAAACCTATTTTCCTTACAGAGATGAAATGTTGATGGAAGATGGCATTATTTTCGAGGGTCCTAAAATTGTTGTTCCTGCTCCCTTACAACAAGAATATATCCAGATTTTGCATCGTGGTCACCCAGGTTCCGCATCCACTAAGAGAAGATTGCAAAAACTAGTATTTTGGCCTTCATTACTGAAAGAGATTGATAAAGTACTTTTTTTTTGTTCAGTATGCAATAGTACTAGACCACGTTTCACTTCAGCTAAGTCAAGTTTCTGAACTACCTTGGTCAACAGTAGCCACTGATATCTTTGAGTGGAGCAATCAACACTGCTTAGTATTGGTATACTCTTATTTGAATTGGATTGAGATTGACTTACTACCTAATTTGGCATCCACTACTGTTATTACTAAGTTGAAACATCATTTCTCAGTCCATGGTAGTCCACACAAAGTTATTTATGACAATTGTACTCAAATTACTAGTCAGTTATTTCAGAAATTTGCAAGAGAATAGGACCTTGTACATGTTACTAACAGTCCAGAATATCCGCAATCAAATGGACTAGCGGAACGTGTAGTGCAGAGTGCAAAGCAATTACTTGAAAGATCAAAGCATGATAATACTGATATCTTTTTGAATCTTAATCTCAGAAACATACCCTGTGATGATATATTGGCTCACCTGCTCAAAGACTTCTATCCATTCAAACCCAAATGACCCTACCTATTAGTTCCAGTTTATTGCAGCCTAAAGCTAACAAAACCATCAAGGCTCAGTTATTCAAGAAGCATGCTGTCCAGAAGTCCAATTATGATACATTGAACAGATTTCTTCATCCATCAAGGACAGAAGAGACAGTAAGAATACAAATGTCAAAATGTTATGAACAGATTAGTCAAGTTACAGGCATATGTGCCAAGCCAAGATCTTACCTTGTAGAATCTGAAGGTGTGTAGTACAGGAGAAATTGCAGGCATCTTCTTCCTGTACCAGAATTATCATCACAGCACTGTTCCTGTGATACAGACTCTAATTCTCAGAGCGAACCAGACATTGTCCCCATCTGAGAGTGTGTTTCAACCTCTACTTCTATTCCTGAGGATGTTGAATCCAAGAGCCAGCAGGAAGAAAAACAAATCTAAATGCGACAACCACTTTATTTGAGTTGAGCACTTTCCTCTCCACTAAAGAGACTTCATCAGAACAATGTGCACACAACACCCAGCCTTTTACATACCCTTCCCAATTAATCAATCAGAACTTTAATGAGAATCAATTGAAAGCAAAAAAAAACACATTTTTAATAAAAAATCCTTCAACACTATTACAATTAATTGCCATAATCAAGTTTCATGTACAGACTTAAAATTCCTTGCTAAAAATAACATTAAAACAATCTTAAAACTGTATAAATATATCTATATGTATATATATATATATATATATATATATATATATATATATATATATATATATATATATATATATATATATATATATATATATATATATATATATATATATATATATATATATATATATATATATATATATATATATATATATATATATATATATATATATATATATATATATATATATATATATATATATATATATATATATATATATAAACATTAAATTCTGTACAGTAACAAATTAGTTCAGTTAGCATAAAATGTGGTCCATTTTCAAAATACTGCATATACTTATCATTTCATTGATGCCTGGATACTGAGAGGCATTAAAATACAATTTCCACTTCAGTTCCAGTACATCCAAATGAACGTCCAATATACATCCCTGCTAATCTTTGACCAGTTGTTGAGCTACCAAAATTTTTAATTGATGGCCTGATATTTTTGTACATTACTGTACAGGGCACTGGTGATTCTACAATGCCTAATGTCACCAAGGTGCTCACCTATCCTAACTTTGAATTTCCTAGATGTTTTACCTATATAAAATATAGGACAATTTTCACATTTAGCCATGTAAATGACATTACAGCTATTACAACTGTAGTGCCCATGAATGTTAATAATCCTCCCATTAACTCTGAACTTTTCCTTTGTCTCAAGTATAAAAGAACACTATATACACACATTACACCTGTAATTCCTAATTTTTCTATTAATTTTTCCATCCTTTTTCCTTCCTTCAAATATGTTCTTTAGGGATATGTTCTTTCTAAACACAAACCTAGGGGTCTTCCCCAACCCTGTGTGCAATATTACCATCAAACTGCAAAATCTCCCAGTTTGCTTTGAGCACCTTGGTGACATTAGGCATTGCAGAATCACCAGTGCCCTGTACAGGCATGTACAAGAACATCAGGGCCATCAATTTAAATTTTTGGTAGTTCAACAATTAGACAAAGATGAGCAGGGATGTATATTGGATGTTCATTTGGTTTTACTGGAACTGAGGTGGCAATTGTATTTTAATGCCTCTCAGTATCCAGGCATCAATGAAATGATAAGTATATCCAGTATTGTGAAAATGGACCACATTTTAGGCTAATTGAACTAATTTGTTACTGTGTAGATTTTAATGTTTATATATATTTTTATACAGTTTTAAGATGGTTTTAATGTTATTTTTAACAAGGAATTTTACGTCTGTACATGAAACTTGGTTATGGTAATTAACTGTAACAGTGTTGAAGGGGTTTTTATTACCAATGTGTTTTTTTTTTTTTGCTTTTAATTGATTCTCATTAAAATTTTGATTGATTAATTGGGGAGGGTATATAAAAGGTTGGGTGTTGTGTGCACATTGTTCTGATGAAATCTCTTTAGTGGAGAGGAAAGCACTCAACTCGAATAAAGTGGTTGTCTCATTTGGATTTGTTTTTCTTCCTGGAGGCTCTTGGATTCATTGTTTTTTCTCTACCTTTGTGATTCCTGTGGATGTTCCAAATACTCCTAAGGTTGAACATTCTGTAGAGACAGCTCCAGTTGCTAAACCTAATTGCCAGTTTTATGTCACATGATATGGTTGAAAATCCAGGCCCAGTATGAAATACGAACAACATGGACATAACTATATATATGTACCTAGTCTTGTATAATTGCATGACAAAGAATTACCTGTGATATCTGCATGCCAAATAGATTCACAACATTGCATGATCTATTTCTCAAAGAGGGAGGATGTAGATCAGGGTGTATGTACTACATCTTTAAAAAGCATATCAAGGGCTGAATGTGTACATATAAATACCGGACATGTGCTATTCCCAGTGCCATTTTGAGAGTGCAGCCAGAGAGTGAGCATGTATGATTGCAGCAGTTATTTTGTATATAGGTTACTTAAGTAAAAGTCAGTAAACTTTTATCATGATGTGTTTGTATATAATAAAGCTGCTTGAACAGAACCCATGAAGACTCTTGTATTGTGTCCAAAGTAGGGGAGTGACAATGACTGAAGCTTCTGAAGCCAAGTGGATCATTAGACTAAGGGCGGATATAGAAAAAAGGTCTTAATGACAAAATGTCGCTAAAACCTCATCTTAAAGCCAGATCATTATATTAATGACATGAGAGGTCACGTGAATAATGTAAGCAAACACAACAAGGAGAAAATCAGTCCCAACGTAGAAAGAAGCAGGTCAAAATACTTAAGAAAAAACAATGGGACAACCACGGCAAAGCACATATATTTAATAGACAATAAACAGATAATTGCTTTCTGAGATGCCTCCATCATCAGATCAATACAAAAATATTAATAAATCAGTCTGCATATAAATACACTTGAAAAACCAATTACATTAATTAAACCATTTAACCAATTACCATTTTCTAGCCTTTGAAATAGGCTTTAAAGGTATAAAACCATTTAAGCCTGGTGGGACATCAGCTCTCAAACCAGCTATCCAGTGAGTCTCTTTAACTTATGTGGCATTCTTTATATTACCACCTCTAGGTGTAGGAGTATAACTATCTAAAACCATAAATTTAAAATCATGCTATGGAAATTCATTAATATGTTGAGCTACTGCACTTCTTTGCATATTTCTCCATATCTCACCCATATAAAATACCTTCTTTTAACATTCTATTGATATTACCAACATAAAAAGAAGTGCATACTGAACAGGTTGTTATATAAATCACATTTTAGTAGAACAGCATACATAGTATGAATACTTATATATCCTTTTTGTAACAGGATGCTCAAATACATTATCATATCAGTCTTAACATACCTGCATGTCTTACATCTTTACATGGATATGTACCTAATTTGCCACTATATAATTTACCTAGGTTATTCATATTACCAGGTCCTGGTTTATAACATAACAGACTCTTTAAATTACAATTTCTCTTGTAGCTGAAGTTTGGCACATCACCTACTATATTTTTCATCCTGTCATCAGACGACTGTACCTTCCAGTTATTTTGTATTATATTCTTTATATATTTAAAATCAGTACTAAAAGTAAAGGGTATCCTAACCTTACATATATTTCTTTGTCCCTTATTAACTGAATCTCCAGTATTCTTTAAATACCAAGGTCTACCTTTCCCATCTCTCATGGACTTAGCCCTTTCTGATGCTTCCCTAACTTCCCTACTTTTGTAACCACATTCTAACAAATTATTCTCTGTTACAGTTATATGATGTAAAAAAATCACTTTCATTACTACAAAGTCGGGAAGTTCTCAGAAGCTGATTATACATGACATTCTTAAAAATATGGTGGGGGTGCATGCTACCCCTATCCAATAGAGCATTTTTCCAGCATGACTTATGATATAACAAAGTACTTATTTTACCCCCTTCATCCACTTTCAATAAAATATCCAAGAATTGTATAAAATCTACTGATGACTGCACAGTAAATCTTAAAAATGTGGTAGCTGTTTTTAAATAGTTAAAAAATGCATGCAATTGTTGTATATCCCCTTTCCATAAAAAAAAAAAAAAAACATCATCCACAAATCTGCAATATAAACCCATATATGCTAGCCACAGATTTTCTTCAGTTAAAATATATCTCATTTCCCATTCAGCTAGAACCAATTTTGCATAGCTGTTAGTGCAGGGTGTGCCCATGGCAACACCCCAACACTGTAAATAAAACTTCTGTTCAAAGGCAAACACATTGTTCTCAAGTGCAATATTCAGCAGTATGCATATACGTTCAACATATTTCTTGTCCATATATGCTACTCTTTCATTAAAACACTATATATACCTTAGTCCTATATCATTAGGAATGACTGTAAAGAGATTCTTTACATCCAGGGTCACAAAAATAAATCTTGCATTTGAATTCAATCTATCCATATATTCACTTAGTTGTTGTAAAAAATGTGAAGAGTCTCTTAACACAGAGACAGCCTTATTAACCATAGGTCTAAGTTGTCCTTCTACCCATTTAGAAATAATTTTTGTAACCCATCCTAAGCCATTTACTGTTGTCCTTAGAGGAGGTTTTACCAAGAATTTATGCATCTTAGGTAGACCTGCTATATTAGGAATCTTAGCAAATCTTGTGTATTTGTTGGAAGACCTCTACTTGGTTTGACCTTTGGGGTATATGAATAGGGAAATCACGTCTGCAGAATACCCAGATAGAGAATGTGAATATCTATGTATTTATGAGTTTCAGAGTGTCTATGCAGCAGGTATGAATGTGTGTGCGTGTGTGTGTGTGTGTGTGTGTGTGTGTGTGTGTGTGTGTGTGTGTGTGTGTATATGCATGGCTACATGTGTACGTGTATGCCACTATGTGGGAGACAAGTTTTTGCTTATGTGTGGTCTGGTAATACCTGTACTGTTAAGGAGCTCACCTGAACAGTGCAAAATATTGCCTCAGATTTTCAAAAGCTTGCACGGCGTGCATGATTAGTGTAAGATGAAAATTTGCCAATATAGTGGCAGAGCGATCCACGTACATGCACTTCTGACGTGCGCGAGCGCTGTAGCACTAGTGCTGCACGTCCCCAACCCCCGTATGCAAATCACCCCATTTGCAGATGAAAACCATGCAAATTAGGTAAATATGCCATCCAGGAAGCAGGAATCAGGGCATGCAGGACTAGCGTGATATGTAGAAATGTACTCGGTTAGTAACTGGGTACGGTACTGCAAACTCTAAAATGGGGCTATGACAGCTCCAAATAAAAGCTGCATATCATTGAGGAAAGCATGCCAATGGCCAAGTAGAAGGCCATTGGCATTGCAAACAATGCCAAATGTACAAAATACAACTTTTATGATATGGCCACCGATCACAGTCGTCAAAGCATAGGGCAGTAGCGCACAAACAGGACCGGTGGGGAAATAAGAAAATAAACCTAAAACAAACAGTCTAACTAAAATCAGTATTCTGCCATGCAAGTCAATGGCAGGCAAGACAACCTGGCCAGTGAGTAGTGGTTGCTAAGGGGGGAGGCACAGTGTGACACATGTAACTACGCATTAGCAGGCAATTCTATGCAAATGAGGGGAAGGATAGTGAATCCCGGTTTTCCCCAGCATGTGAGGCGGGTCCCAACAGTGTATGAGCATGAATAGCTGAGTGCAAGACTAGGAGGTAGGTGACATCATGTGTGGCAGTGTCAGGCATACTGTCAGTGGATTGGAGCCCTGTGGTGTGAGGTTGCACCCAGCGTAGCACATCAAAGCCAGGAGGTGTGTCTAAACCTGCCCAGCACGTATGACAAAGTGTAAGCAGGTGTGTGCACCGCGCAACAGGATCTACAGGAAGATAAAGGAAGTGAACCCAGGAAATAACAGCAGTGTGCATATTGAAGTACACCGATTGCGCGGTGCACCCCTGGGATGAATCAGAAGGGCAATGGGAAGGGAAAGCAGCAGTAGGAAGTTAATCAAGGACTACTAGAATCACTGCTAGGTGAAACATATTGGAACCAGCCAATTACACAGGCAGCAGACCAGCCCAGCCCAGAACGCCACTATAAACTATGCAAACACCTACCCCTCCAGTTTTTCCCACACTCTACACTACCAGTGTAAACAAGCATGGAAGTTTTAACACTCACAACAGCAAAATGTTAGGGCCTGCAATAGCTATCATACAACTTGTAGAAGAGGCTGAGGGTGGCGAGGATGGGAATGCTGCCAACCAACCCACAGTGAAGAGACGGAGAAGAGTGTGCAGACCCAGGGTTACCTACCAAGGGCTACATGAGCTGGAAATAGTGGAGCACTATAGGGTGGATAGGGACCTCCTACAGCAGATTGTTGAGCTGTGCTGGCCATGCCTGACACACAGAACTAACAGAGAGGAACCCATCCCAGTGGAAACAAAGGTATGTGTAGGCCTAAGAATACTAGCTAAAGGTACCTTTTATAGGTAAACTAATGATATGAGGGAAATCTCACAGGCATCAGCATCGAGGGTACTCCACCAGTTCCTGGATGCCATGGCAGCACATGTTGGTGAGCATGTATATTTCCCCCTCACCCGAGAGGCGTTGGCCAGCAGTATGTGTCTCTGCCACCAAATAGCAGAGCACCCTGAGGTAGTGGGTACAATAGACTATACGCACATACACATCAAAGCACAACCCGGTGAGCAGGGTAGGGTCTACATCAACCGCAAGGGCTTCCCCTCCATCAATTGCCAGGTCATGTGCGATGCCCAGGGCATAATACTGAGCGTGTGTGCTGGCTGCCCTGGAAGTTATCATGATTCCCACATCTGGCATCTGATGCAGCTGTACCAGACATTTTCCAGTGGAGACATCCCACACAGTTACCTAGTAGGGAATGCTGGATACGCACTGGAGCCGTGGCTGATGACATCCATCAGAAACGCACACACACCCGAACAAGAACTCCATAATGAGGCACACGCACAAACAAGAAGCATAATAGAGCATGTGTTTGGGATGCTCAAGTCATGGTTCTGGTGCCTGGACACATCCGGTGGAGCCTTGTAGTACTCACCAACTACATGCACCCAAATTGTCCTTGTATGTGCCATGCTACACATTATGATCCTGCGGAAACAGCTGCAGCAGGAGCAGCAAGGGGCAGGGCCATTTAGCCCCCCACCAATGCCAAGGGCTACACAGGCACAGAGTGACTCAGAAGAGGAGCAACCTGAGCCTGCCCCAGTAGGCAGAAGGAGGCATGCCCAGTATGCCCTGGCCCTGGCAAAGAGGAAATGCATAGCACATACACTGACATGGGAGGGACCCAGGAATAGCACCTCTCTCTGACTCTCACATACAGTAAAAGGGATGCCAAACATTACACTACCTGTACCTAACCATGCGTAGGCAGTGTACTACGTGCATCTGACATAGGCAGCCCTGCAGCACCAGCCACAATACTGGGACACCCACAAGATAAGTGACTCACACAT
Source organism: Protopterus annectens (assembly GCF_019279795.1). Taxonomy (NCBI): domain Eukaryota; kingdom Metazoa; phylum Chordata; order Ceratodontiformes; family Protopteridae; genus Protopterus; species Protopterus annectens. The sequence goes on along the minus strand of NC_056741.1, from coordinate 1,487,212,112 downwards.
GCCAGTCAGGAGGGGGATCACATACCCAACAACAGTCACAGCCAGCAGGACAGGTGTAAACAAACACAAACAAATACTGTACTATGGCCTCTGAATGAGGGGTATGGGTGACCCCCACCCAGGCCTACATGGACAGACTAGAGCAGGCTAGGTAGTGGGATGTCAGTTGTGATGGCTTAGGAAGTCAGAAACTAATGTGTATGCAATCAAAAGATAAGAACGGAAGTACACCAGTATGGTGTAGCCAGCATGATGGGTAAGACTACTGACTGAAGTGGACTACAGGACATACCAGTACAGTCCTAGCAAATGTGTACAACTGTCAGGTGTGCCCCCACCCCCACCCCACATAGAAATACAGTAACAGTCAGGTGCGTTCCCCCCCAATCCTATGTAGAAACATAGAAATAGTCAGGTGTACCCCCCGCCAAGGGCGCCCGCAGGCAGATGCAAGGGGGTGCACTTGCACCCTTCTGGAACCGGCTGGCTGAGAAATTAATTTTTAAAAAAAAGTTTTTTTTTTTAAAGGGCATTCCTCTCTAAGAACACCCTTTGCATTCTGTCCAGTCTCACAGATGCAACAGGTGTTCGCATCCTGTTTTCATCTTCTGTGTCTGCAACTGATGGTTTACGTCTTTGTCTTTCGCACCTACTGGGAATTTGAATTCCAGAGGATGTTCAGACTGCACGGATGAACGTAGAAGTGAGAGGTAGGTGTGTATGTGTGTGTGTGTTTAAGTGTTTAAAAGATGTGTGTGTGTGTGTGTGTGTGTGTGTGTGTATGTGTGTGTGTGTGTGTGTGTGTGTGTGTGTGTGTGTGTGTGTGTGTGTGTGTGTGTGTGTGTGTAAGAAATAGGTAGGTAGGACTCGGAGTCTGTGGATGTAAAGTAGGTAGAAGTGTGTATGCATGTATGTAAGAAGCAGGTAGGTAAAGGTAGTTGTGTGTATGTGTGTTTAAAGTGTGTAGAGTATGCTTAGTCAGTGATTAGTATCTTTTGGTATTACACACAGATATAGGTACAGTCCTTTATCTTGAGTAGAAGGGCTCTGTGCGATTTCAACAATAGTGAAAGCATCTGCAGAGGAACAGAAAAAGAGGGGAATGAAATAACGAAATACTTCCTTCCATTTGAAAAATCCATATAGAGCTGCAGAGCACTTGCCATTTGTGTTTAACTTGTGTTTGTGTTTGTTTTGTGTTTAACTTGCATAATCACACCCTCCAACCTATCACCTTCTTCCCAATTCTCATTGAGGTGGAAATGTAATTTTTTAATTTAAAGAAAGGCCAACAAGGCCACAAAAAGGGAGGATATTCCCTTCAAAATACTAATACTTTTCAAAGTAATATAACATCTGTCCTGTTTTGAATTAGATCTGGTATATAACGTATTAGAAAAGATCTGCTCTTGTATTGTTTAAAGCTGTGATGTTCTAGTAAGCATTTCAGAGGTACCAAAGAATAGATGATGGATTATGACTGTACTCAAAGGATGAGCTGTTAGAAGCCCAGAGGTTTCAGTATGGCTTTTGGGTATGGAGTTGATTGTGAATGCCCTCTTATTAGTGAACTTTTCTAAAGGAATTACAGCAGGCTTGTTCATAGGTTCATGGATAAGTACTAGACTAGGTGTCCTTGTGGGCCATTTTAAACACAGCCAATTTCCCTTCCAAAGATGAGAATCAAACCCTGTATTTTGTATTTCTGAGGTCAACACCTCAACAATTATGCCAACTCCCAACCCCTCAAAATTTGTTTAGGTTGTAGGGGACATTTGAACCGATATAAGTGTGTATCACAAGAAGTAAAGGACAACCACATAACCCATGTGCCACAAGCCCATTTGATGATGATACATTGATATGAATAGAACTATTGTATCAAGTCTTCTGAATAGTATAATGCTGGTGTTGTTTGTTTCATTCCCCATTATACCCATGAACACTTGTTCTTTTAATGTTAGTCTGTAATGTGTCATCAGCTAAATAAAAGTTATGTTGTTCTGTTCTGTGACATGTTGAAACTTTCCCTTTATTTTAATGAATATGTGCCTTGTTTTGGTAATAATTACATAACATTCTGTGCTGTTAATATCTGTGCCATAACAATTTTTGTCGCAAATACCATTGTATGTTCTGTAAGCCACCACTCAGCCAGTTTAAGCCAAGTTACTTTGATAAATGAAAGTACATATTTTTATGATGAAAAGAAATTATAATCTTAGTCAAAATTTTGTTGCATTACTCATGTTCTATTTTACTTTCAACCAGTCACATTTAACTCTCCAAAGTGTTGACAGAAACCTGTCATAGGTGTTCTACAGTCCTTGTGTTCCTAATCACTGACTAAGGATACTCTACACACTTAAAGCATATACACACACCTACCTTAATCTACCTTCTTCTTTTATTAGAGCTCCCGAATGCTGTGCTCTGCCACTGTCACCTACTGAAATATTAACTCTCATTAAAATATATAAGATTCTCCAGAACGCCCTTATCAGTGGCTGGTCATATTGACTTTACAGTTGCTAAGTCTCTTCTTGCCATGGTACTAGTTCATTACTATCCATATCCTGAAATTAAATTTCATATTAGAAGACAATCCATCACCGTTTGTCAGCCTTCTACCCAACACTTTCTCTGCGGAATCATCAGTATTCAACTTCCCTGATCTGTTGTTACCACTCTAAGCTTCGAAAGTTTCCTCTTTTCCCTGCCTGAGATATGTCTTCACATTATCTGACTGCAAATTGAGATTATGACATGCATCATTTTATGTGGGATTGCAGGCTTGTTGCATTTCTAGGAGACTTGGGACATCTGATGTGATGTGATGTGCTCACCACAGTGTTCTGATTCCAACTGTATTACACCTCCTTACAATCTCTAATGCTGTCATTGTGTGATGCTGTCTAGAAAGCTAATCTTTCACACTGACAGTGCAGACTCATCCTTTGTTAATAAATTGCATAGTGACACTGCCATGATTTTTTGACTGCAGGAAACTGAATAATATAATACACTAAACATTTGGCCCATGCATGTTGACAGCTGTCATTGTTAGGATGTGTAAGAACATTTGTTTGTTTAAATTTGGTGAGTTCATTCCTGCGAAAATGTAAAAAGGTAATTTTTTGTGTTTTTTTATGTTCGAGTTTTCAGAAACTGGTTCATATGGTCTTGACTGTATGACTTTAGAGTTCCTAAAACTTGACAATCTGACCTAGACCCACCAAATCACTTTTGTACAGCAATGTTATCAAACAGTAAATGTATCCAAATGAAAAGATTGAAAAGGGGGACCTGATATCAGAACAATAAGGGGGCAAATACAAAACAAAATATTTAAACTTGTATGTATGTGTGTGTGCTTAAATAATTATGTGGCTGGACAACCCATAGAGCCATCATCCTGATTGTTGAAGAAGACATAGCCGTGCTTTATCATAGTAAATCAGCAAGACTATGGTGTATTATGAGGCAAAAAAACAAAGCCTGAAGTACCTTTGAAGTGCTGATATCCTTTGATTAAGCAAATCCTGCAGTGACACACCCTTCTTATGAACAGGGCACCACAGTTGAAAAAAGTTTGAAGTGGTTGCAGGTGTTAAATCTGTGAATTGTTTGTTATATGGAAGACCATTAATGTCTTAAATAGTTATACAAGAGTATTTTATTCTCTAGCTGTTCACAGGTACAGTTTTTAACACTAGCTCAGTGGCATCTGGGGCTTTCTTTTATATGTTGATTGTACTTGTGACCCACACACCATGGTTGCAAGTGCAGTGTTTTTGTATATGCTCTGTTGAATCAAGAAGACAAGTTAAAGTACCTACATCCTTTGTTTTTGATTTGAAATATAATTCTTTAGAAAGAATCACATGAGTACAACATAGGTTCATAGATTAATACTAGGCTAACTACCCTTTTTGGGCCATTTGAAGCCTAGCCAGTTACCCCATGTGAGGGTCAAACTCTGCATTTTGTGTTTTTAAGGTAAGCACCTTAACCATTATGTCATCCTCCTACACACTAACTTCTGAGGTTTAAACTCCAGAGAGATTATTTGATTTTCTTAAAAATGAAGTAAATCACAGTGTTGTCACCTAGCTTCACAATCACCTGATTAGTTTAGTACTCAGTGGTGTGTGTGCCATTCCAAGGTCCACAAATAGTTAATACTGCAAGCAAATGCATTTTAAATGAAAACTGTTTTCATACCAGGAAAGCAGTCAATTGTCTTGTAATCTTTCTCCGTAATATTACTACATATTCTGTGTGAAATGTAGAATGTTAAAGTGTTGGGATGCTACATTCATATGAAACTTGGATATCACTAATATTTTTGCACAGTGAACAAGGTGTCTTGAAGAGCAAAGAGTTCTGGGAGGTGAAAAAGATGTGACACCTCAAGACTGTGTAGGTCTTACTCAAACACTTGAATGTTTTTTTTCTGTTATGCTTAAACGCCACAGTATGTGTTGAACTGCTTGATAATGAAGATGGTTTGTATTAGGAGAATGTGCTTTCAGCATGATAGATCAATGTGCAGAATCTTAGTTTTTAGCAAAAAAGGAAAAGTAAACACATCTGTTCATTGTACTCAGACTAGGTCTAAAATCATTTTGAATGTTTAGTTTTGCAACATTTCTGTTTCAGTGTGACTCCACTAAAGAGCCTTGCATTTATGTCATTATAGCTTGCACACGCATGTGAATGTGTGTGTGTGTGTGTGTGTGTGTGTGTGTGTGTGTGTGTGTGTGTGTGTGTGTATAGACACCCATGTATTTATATATACAGTCTCAACCTCTTAGAGCAAAAAATCTGGACAAAAAGCCTAAAATGATGGGGGGACAAATAGAGACAGATTTTAAATATTGCTCTTACAAACTTAGAAAGTTGATAGAATAATAGGTTTTGCATTAGCATGAAATTTCTGAAGGATGTATAGTCTTAAACTCAAATGTTTGTCATTATTTAATTACTTCAATCCTCAGCTATTTGACAGAAAAGTACAGATTTTAGGAGGAACATAAAAAATATGAGGCAAAAATCTGGACATTCTGCAAAAATCTGTACAGTTGAGAGGTATGATGTGCTTACTGCATTATTAAGTTTTCCTTGCATAAACCTGTACAAAAGCAAAAATCAACTAGTTTTATGTATTTATTGTTTGTTGTTGTCCAGGTTAGCATGATACACATGTTAATCATTGGTGTAGCTGAAACACATCAGAATTTTTTTTTTGTTTTAATCCCATACCTGACACTTTTTTTTTTTTTTTTTGTTCAGTAACATCATTGATAGAAGATCTGCAAGATATTAACTACAAAGGTAGTTGTAGCCCATCGGAGACTTTAGGTTGTCTTATAACTTCAAAGCCAATGCATCAGACAAGAAGCGAGCATTCAGATATAGTAGCGAATTTATTTTCAAGTGCATTTTCAAGGAATTGTGAGCTTCAATGGGAAGAGAAGTTTACTGCTGCTCATGCTAAGTCAGCTTAAAATGTGCAACTGTTTTGTTTAGCAAATGGTATCGTTATTGTGGTATAGAATTTTAAAGCAGTGTTAGGAGCACAGAAGGTAGCATACTTGCATCTTGATGCAGAGGGCTATAGGTTCTACTCTCACAACATGTAGATTTGTATTTTACGGGGGGGGGGGTGGAGTGCTGCAGTCCTGACTATGTCCTCCTTTGGATGAGATGCCTAATAACTAGGAACTTGTTTTTCAGTTTACCACCCATTCCCTATTGCAAATATACCAGCTTACCATAATGTAACGTAGGCAATTTATTCTTCAAGGGCAGCAGGCATTGAATTTGTTAATGAAATGCTGAAATATAAAGTTATTTTCTAGCAACAACCTCTTCATTAGTTTCAGATCTCTATAATGTGGAATTCTTCAGATGACTTTTACTTCTGCAGAGATTGTGCATACTGACTGACATTGGTGGATTGTAATGACAGAAGTTTAAGTGGCCTTTTATGGTTGAAATGTTCTAAATTGGGCAGTTTGTCATTATTGGTTCATATGTTTTGTTTCATTGCTTGCTGGAAAAACATTCAAAACTATAAATTTAAAACACAGTCTAACAAGTGGTGCTGTATTATAGAAGGGATATAATTGAATTATTTTACATTATAATTAATACAATCTGCATATATTATAATCATGTATATAATCATATGTATAAATATGTATACTTCTTATGCATGGCTGCTCTTGTTTATCACAGTAACAGGAAGGATACTGTAATGGTTGTCAAGAAAAAAAGGTCTAAAGCTTTTAGTTAAGCATATAATGAAGTTGTTCATATCAGTGATAATACAGACCCAGTTTCATATAACTAAGGGTCAACCACACAAAAGCAGAAAACACCCAGAATTTCCCTTGCCCACTCAGTAAAACTAATCTTGAAAAAAATAATTAATAATGTGCATATATTAGGGCTAATGGAATTATCTATTGAAAGATGAAGTGATGATTTGTAACTATGTCAATGTTGGGATTATGAAGAAATGCTTGATTAAGCATTAATTAAAAGATATACACAATTTAGTGACTGCACACAGTTTGAGTTAAATACAGCTATAATGTGTCATGCATTCAGAACACAGAATGCCAGCTTTTATTTAAACAGCAACTTGTGTTACTCTTAGAAGCCAAAGAACACTAGTGTTATAAACTAATCTGTTTAAATCTGTATAATCTGAACAGGCTCATGGGACTCACACTTAGTGTCGTACATGAAAAACACTGGGCTAATGAACACTATCCCCAGTAGTTGTTTCTAACTCACTTATAAATAAATAAAACAGGGGGAAGTATTTTGAGGTAAAACAAATACCTTGTCTTTATGGTAGGTAAAAAGTAAAAAGGAAAACTCTGTTAGTACCCAAGTAAATAAAATGATTATTAGCAATGAATGAGAAATTATTACAGTATAGAGAACTGAACAGCCAAGCCTTCTTGATCAGAATTCAAAAGGGCTGCCAGCTGTAAGTTCTCTTGAGTTAGTTGCAATGTACATGGGATATGTACAACAACTTATCATGGATTCCTAATTAAATCCAGATATCTTTAATCATTACAGAAGTAAAGCATAAAACAGTATGCACACTGAGAATTTTGACAGTGTTTATGGCAACTGGGGAGAAATAGCCAAGTAATGGGACCCTGTAATGGCTGCATGGGGTAGGGGGCTGCATGGGTGGAGGGGGTGGGGCTGTGTGGGCGGAGGGGGTGGGTTGTGTGGGCAAGGCTCTGGGTTTGCACCCCCCCTGCAAAAAATCCTGCGGGCTCACTTGCACCCCGCTATGTAGACATGTTGCAACAGTCAATGCCAAATGATTTGTAGATGCCCTGCAGACACAGCATGCTACCTGTCAGTGTACAACACAAAGGTCAGCTGTGCAGTACAAACCACCAGACATGCTCCACACATGCATAACAGATGACCTTACTGGGCATGCTCACACACTTACAAAAATGAAGGCAATGTCAGTCATCAACATACTGAAAGGTCATACTGGGCATGCTCACAAACTTAAACACATGAAGGCCATGTATGCAAACACCAGTGGACCAGACATATCCAGCGGTTGCAATAGTTACTGCAGACACATGTCAGTATGCACCACTCATACCTTGCACACACAGAGGATAGGAATTCAGACATATATGTAAGGACAACACACCATAATACGCCAAAGGTAGATGGATATAGATGTGTGGAAGAGGGTGACCGTGACAAGGAGCCATACATGCCTGTCCCACCGAGCACACAGCCAAAGGGCCCCAAACACATCAGTTGCAGATGTCACACACACTGCAGTTATTAAAGACCAGTACCTGTCATCACCACAGACTATGTGGTCCACGTGCCAGCTGTGCAACATGGTTGTACAAGGACATAGTCAGCTAATTGCCCTAGACACGCACCTGTGACATATGACCCCATGTGTGGTGGCCTGTGGTTTGTCACCACTACATGAATAGTGTATGGGACATGCACACACTGGCCACCCCATAGTGGCACATTGACAAGCTTGCTGAGGTTATGCAATGTGAAATACACCTTTGGGAGAGTTGTAGGCCAGTAATCTCTGTGGCACTTCCCGTAACTGTGAACTGCTGTAGTGTGATAGACTAGTTGTGTAGGAGTTCTAACCTGAGACATGACAAAAGTGAGTGTGAGTGTGTGTCACTGTTCGTGTGTGTGTGTGTGTGTGTGTGTGTGTGTGTGTGTGTGTGTGTGTGTGTGTGTGTCTGTCTCTCACTGACTATGTAGAGAGCAATGCTTTTAGGTTACTCACACCCCTTACATTTCACATGCCCAACTTTGGCAAGGCTGCTGATGTCACCCACCTAGAAATACTCCCCTGGGAAAGCTGTAGCCCAGTAATCTCCATAGTGCATGCTGTAACTGCGTATTGCTGTAGTGTGATAATGTAGTTAGGTAGGAGGTCAAACCCCAGATGTGGCAATTGTGCATGTGTGAGTCTATGTGTGAGTATGTGCATGTGTCTGTCTGTCACTGACTGTATAGAGAGCAATACGTTTTAGGCTACTCACACCCCTTACAAGTTAAATACCCTTCTTTGGCAAGGCTGCTGAAGTCACGCAACTTGAAATACACCTCAGGGAGGATCGTAGCCCAGTAATCTCTGTAGCACATCCCATAACAGTGTATGACTATAGTGTGATTGAGGAGTTAGTTGAGAGTTCTAGCCCCAGATCTGCCAACTGTGTATGCATGCATGCATGTCTGACTGTGTAGAGAGCAAAGCTTTTAGGTTACTCACACCCCTTACATTTCACATACCCACCTTTGGTAAGGCTGCTGATGTCACCCACCTAGAAATACTCCCCTGGGAAAGCTGTAGTCCAGTTATCTCTGTAGTGCATGCTGTAACTGCGTACTGCTATAGTGTGAATTAGACGAGTGGTTGGGTTCCATCCCCACTCATGACAGTTCTGGGTGTATTGTGTGTGTCACTGTCTGTGTAGGGAGCAATGCATTTTAGGCTAGTCTCTCACAGTTATTTCAAAGCCCTACTTTGGCAATCCTGCTGATGTCAATCAGTGTGAAATACACTTTTGGGCAAGGACTACTCCAGTAATATCTGTGGCGTGTACTATAATTGCATTGTGCTGCAGTGTAATACAATAGTTAGGTAGAGGTTCTACTATCAAACATGACAGGTGTGTGTGTGTGTGTGTGTGTGTGTGTGTGTGTGTGTGTGTGTGTGTGTGTGTGTGTGTGTGTGTTTATAACCCATAGCCTGTGTAGAGGTGGGTGTGGCCAATGTGGAGCGGGTTTTGCATATTTCTTATATGGTGGCCATACTATATATCACAATGTCCACTGTACAGGGATAACACATGTGATATGGCTGAGAGGCTGGGGTGCAGAGCCATACCCAGACATGTGACATCTAGGCCAGGCAATCACAGTTAGCAACCTCAGTACTACCCACAGCACACTCTCATCCCATGTGTCATATCCACACACACATGCCTAGGTAACAGCCAATATGTGAGTAGTACACTGCATATTGGCCACTGATAGTAACTATGGAGTGACAGCAGTGGGCCACAAAGGGCATGACACCCAGTCCATCTGTCCAATATGCACATATGTGCAGAAAGTGTACATCCCCATATTCTCCAATGGACAACTGCGTCACCTGTGGTGCCATCACATGTGACCGACAATGGACATACCATGTCTGACAACATGCCCGTATAGACAGATGCCACTGACACCAAGGAATGCTGATAGCATGCAAAGCATGTAGGTGCAGGGTAAAACTGCTGGCCATTACCAGCTCCCACCACAGGTGGGCAGGTCTGGCACATCCCAGACACCGTCCATGTCATGGACGAAGGAACACAGACATGGCAAGTGATGCACAGCATTGCCCACACACAGTAGTCACCCAGGTGACTGGATGGGGATACAATACCCGCCTGTGCGGGCAAATGCAGACACTACATCCTTGAGCCACAATGCAAACCATCATCATGTGGCCTGATGCCAAGGTACACCCATTGCCTAGCCATGGACAGCCATCTGGTGTAGTCGAACACCACACACCTGTGCAGACATGCACATATGAATGTCAGTAGTGGCACCCTGTGTGTTTGTGTGTGTTGCATGCTGCAGATGTTCACATCCACGCTCCCTACAACCCCCATGGGCATACTGCAGCATGCTGTCTGATGTCAGACACCTTCCCATACCCTTCACCCATACAGCCCCAGTATGAACTGTGTGGTGCATGGGATACCTGCACAGTGATGTGATGTGGCAATCCCACAACCGATGAGTTGTAAACCTGGCCCTGCCATGTGTGTCAATGTGTATGTGCCCTTGTGAGAGCATGGCTGTGTTGATGCTGGTGCCTGTTCATGTTGACAGGCACGTGTATGTCACCTACTGTACAACTACTGTATCCCTGTTGCAGATGTCACTCACCATCACATATATGTTCTGAGTGCTCCACAACAGGTAACTCATGTGGCGCATCCAATAATTGCAGCAAACTGTGCTAGCACTACATAGTCATCAGGGGTTTGATACCCTGTGCTGCTAGGTGTGTGACACAACCATGTCTCAGTTTTACCCTTGCACCCCTCCCTGACATGTATTAGCCTCTGTCTGTGTCCCCAACCCCCTCTCAGGTGGACATAGAGACCAACACCTGCTTTGCTTAGGTAACAGCATGTGTAATGTAAGTAATGCTCATGATCAGCTGCTGGCCTCTCCATGAATCACTGCCCTCCCCTAGCTGATTGCATGTGAAACAGCTGTGGTGGGTAACATCCCCATCACCAATTGTATGGAAACACACTCCAATACCCAGGAGCATCATGGTGGTGTTTGCCCCTTTCACCCACTGTGAGCAGGAACTAGATCTGTTGTGTGCCAAACAGCATCCCAGATGGATTGCGGTGTACCTCTAACAACATACACTGTGGAAACAGTGCAACGAATGGGAGGTAAATATGCCTGACCTGACTACAGACTGTATGTGCCGCTATACTGCATTTAGTGTAATGTTGCTTTCACAGTGTTTGTGTGGATATGGCTGATGTACATGTCTCAATACCTGCCATGTCAGTTCCATGTTGATGGGGAATCTCCATCTGCAAGGTCATCTGCAGCCTGGGCAATGTTGTGTCCATGGTTGCATGTGTCACCCATGGAGCATCTAGCTGTTGACTGCTGAATGTAGTGTGAGGATTGCAGTCAGTAGATGGAGAAAGCTGTGGTAGTCACAGACATCATATCCCTCAAATGACATATGTTGTAACAACCCTGTAACAACAGTAAATCTATGTGGTCATCGCAGCAACATGTCAATATTGGCCCTGTGTATGTGCACCCAGCCACACCTCTGTCAACCTTTGTACATATGTTGTGCATGAAGTGGTGTATATGTGCTGTACACCATACTTTGTGGCATCATATCTGAGAACAAGCCACTGATATATCTGAGTGCAACACATGTTATGTACAGTAGGGGGTACATTATATTACCTGCACATTCTGAGGATATTCGTACAGTACTGAGGTCTGCGTACCCATGGTGAATGTTGACAGTGTGTGTAGTGTTGATATGTATCTTAGCCTGTGTACAGACTGTGGTAGATGACATTGTTCTAGTTCCCCTACTATCAGATGTTACTTGCTGCCCCACTGTATGGTACTGTAGTGGCCTACATGTTTGTAGGGCCATAAACACACGTGTCCCCATACCACAGACAGCCACTAGACCAAACTGTGTAGCAGGCCAGTATATGTAGGGCAGTCTGTGAATGGCACATATTTGGATGGTGTCAAACACATAGTCCATATACTGTAATACCATGCTAGCTAACCATATGTGGCTGTGGCTGTGTTCACATTGGTTGTGGATATGCACTGTCACACAGGTGTATCCTACCCTGTGCTGTGACATGCCTGTGTAGCCTGTTTCATATGCAGGTACACGTGCATCCCCCCTTGGGAGGTGTAGGCCAGTGTTGAGCCAGTCTGCTTGCAGCCTGCACAGTGCATTGTGACATGCCTAGCAGCTAAGTGTACCTACCCAGTGGGATGTCATATGCAGATACTAGCCAAATGTCCCACTGCTGGACCTCCCCTAACAGTCATGTATGTCAGACAGGGCAGTGGGATGCAGTGCAGATGTATGTCAATACCTATTGTGTAGTATGTGTCCATGACACCCCTGCACCAGCAGTCATACCATTACATGCCAGGCAGGGGTGTGTGAATGCATGACCTATGGTGGACATCATATACCAGTTGTTATGTGTTATACCCATCTACATGGCCATCCACATCCATATTGTCAGGCATGGTACACATGTGTAGCACCAAGGGCGTATGTGTATACCTCTGGACTGTAAAGACTGTGTCAGACCCCCACATATATTGGCCAATATCTCTGCTGCAGTCCACAGTGGCATTACATGCTAGCAGCAGTACCGTACACTGATGTCCATTGGATGTTGTTCAGTAAACAATGGCACACATGTTATGAGCAGATGTGACCTGCCACACACACCATGTCTCTGAAGACAATCCCAATGACAGTAGCAATAGCCTACTAGTACACCTGCTAGAAATACCTGTCATCTCCTGCAACTACTACATTGGGAACATACGGGCTGGGGTTGGCCTACACTTCATGTCCAGGAACTATGTTGGGAATATATGTACATATACATATCCAGATAGCTAGATATACAATTACACATGTGTACTACACCCATTTAACACTGTCATGGCAACCACCCACTATTGATCCCCACATCATGTGTACGCGGTCCCATTACATCTCCTGTGTGATGGGCATCCATCCTATGTGTGGGCAGCAGTGCCACCGACAGCATGTAGCAATACCTCATGCAGGAGAACTGGCACACTCAGGACAGCCACATATTTGTAGGAGGATCAGGAAGTACAGACAGACTGTGAGTTGAGTTGTGTTATTTTGTACAGTACTGGTGATACAGGGTGTGTGAGTGTACATACTAGTTTGCCATGGAATGCAGTCCGTCTGCATAGCACACAACTGTGGGCCTACCCTCATGCTGGCCAGAGCTGTGCTTATCATGTCTTGTCTGTCCACCACACAGGTCTTTTGTCAGATAATACACTGGTAGTGTGTGTGTTGCATATTACTGGTATATGGCTACATCCATGGCCTTCTATACCAGCAATTCCCTGACTAAGGGTATGTCGTCACAGACTATCCTGTAACACATGCACCTTCCGTAGTGTATAGCAATACTTGTCCACATATGTGCCTGTATTCCAGCCTCTGTCCATCACCTACATACCAAGCTGTGCACATATGTCATGTTGTCGGTGGTTCATCCATAGTGTGCTGGGAGTATAACACACTGCCGTGTCTGCCATCAGTTCACTGCTGTTGCAACCCCCACACATATGGTGGGGCTGGGGCCATATATGTGTGGGCGCCACCTACACAATACATGTGTGCCCTCATGCACTGCAGATCCCAGTGTATGTAATAGGGGTATATGGTCCTGTATTATTGAGTCTATGGGGGAGCACCAGAAAAGACCTAGGCTGCTACAAAATGTGGGGGTATCAGGGCTGAGCTGCCTTAAGGTATCTGGATGTACATTACCATATACTTCACCTATATACACATTACTGCCATGGCTCTGGGTACTGCAGGACTACTGCCCGCTGCCATACAAACTGTTCTGTGTGTTGGTGTGCACATGATGGTGTCAGTTATGCCATGTTATGTAGCAGTTAAAACCCATGTGATCATAAGACATCTATACCACCTACTGTGTTTGTACAGTGTGTAGATAGAGGCTGCACCTGGAGTACATACTGTCGATTGTTAGGTATCCTGTGGCCCATGTGTCTTTCCTATTGTACAATGTGAATAGCTTGGCCTGGACAGCAACAGCTGTGAATCTTTCCAGCCTACTGTATGAGTGTAACTGGTCCACTGTAGCATCATTTTGTTGATATAGTTGTCAGTGTCTGAACAGCTATACGGCATGGCATGTAGAACTGTAATAGTACACAATGACAGGTTACCATGTCTGCAAACCTGTGGGTGTTATTTCACCTA
>NC_056741.1:1486880475-1486895475 GCF_019279795.1 Protopterus annectens | reverse complement strand
GAAGCCATTTTTTTTTGTTGATTTGAATATATGCTTGGGGCCGCTGTCATGTTGAAAGGTGAAATTCCTCTTAATCTTTAGCTTTCTAGCAGACGGCTGAAGATTTTGGGGCAAAACAGAATGGTATTTGGAACTGTTCATAATTCCCTCCAACTTGACTAAAGCCCCAGTTCCAGCTGAAGAAAAGCAACCTCAAAGCATGATACTGCAACCGCCATGCTTCACCGTGGGGATGGTGCTCTTTTGGTGATGCAAAGTGTTGTTTTTGTGCCAAACATACCTTTTGGAATTGTGGCTAAAAGTTCAACCTTGGTCTCATCAGATCATAACACATTTTCCCACATGGTTTTGGGAGACTTGATGTATTGTTTTGCAAATTTCAGCCAGGTCTAGGCTTCTGTATTGCAACCCTACCCATAGTCCAGACATATGGAGAATACGGGAGATTGTTGTCACATGTAGTACACAACCAGTACTGGCCAGAAATTCCTGCATCTCCTTCAGTGTTGCTGTTAGTCTTTTGGCAGCCTCCCTGACCATTTTCCATCTTGTCTTTTCATCAATTTTGGAGGGATGTCCAGTTCTTTGTAACATCACTGTTGTCCCATATTTTTTCCACTTTTTGATGCCTGTCTTCACTGTGTTCCATGGCACATCCAATACTGTTGACATTTTTTTGTACCCTTCTCCTGACTGATACCTTTCAGCAATGAGATCCCTTTGATGCTTTGTAAGCTCTCTATGAACCATGGCTTTTGCTGTAGTAAGGAACTGAGCAAATGTCAGGAAAATCCTACTTGGACAGTTGAACTTTATTTGGGATTAATCAGAGTCTCTTTAATTGATGGCAGGTGTGTACCCAAGAAGACTGAATGCTGTAATTAAATCAAAAGGTACTTCAACAAAGTATTACTTTAAGGGTGTGCATACACAACAAAGTAATAGTTTAAGGGTGTGCACACTTATGCAACCAGCATAGTGTACGTTTTTTATTTCTTTATATTTTTTCCCCTAACAAATGTATTTGTTTTTCAATTGAATTATACAGGTTATAGGTCATATTAGAGGTGGGAAAAGTTGTGAAATGATTTATTGAGGTCTCATTTTTTTATATCACAAAAACCTGGCATTTTAATAGGGGTGTGTAAACTTTTTATATCCACTGTGTAAATATATATATATATATATATATATATATATATATACATATATACATATATATATATATATATATATATATATGTGTGTGTGTGTGTGTATGTGTCTGTGTATGAATGCATGTATGCATTATAAACAAAATCAATAATCATTATAGCTCCAATAAAAAAAAATATATATATATATATATATATATATATATATATATATATATATAAAATATATATTATGAACCAGTTCAATAGACATCATTATAGCTCGAATACAAATATTTTCTTTATGCAGAGGAATTACTGCATATTGTGTTGTGCAAAACCAACTCAAACACTACAGCTCCAACAAAAAAATAGTATCTATATGTAGGGGGATTGTTGCATATTTTGCTATGTGATGAAGTCCAGGTTGATGTGTGTGGATCAAAGCACATAGCAAGTGAACCAATGAATGGCTATATTGTTATTGTCTGGTGATGCTTGATGGATTAAAGATTGTTTGTTTAGACCTGCCAGGCAATTTGCAATCCATATCCCTTCAGCAGCAGCATAGAGATAAGCTCAACTTATATAGCTCTGCATAGCTGCATAACATACACTGCAGCAGGAACTCAATTTTTCCTCTAAGGAAGTCATCTGCTGTCTTACTGATGCAGCTATTGCCTCAATAAGGTCTTGTCAGTACATGAATGCACAATACCTGTCATAGATGTGCTTAGAATATATCCGTTGCTAAACCTATATTTATAGTCAAACCTATGGCCAAGGTAAGAACAGCTTGTGACATTCATAGCATGGATGGCAATCAACACCCAGCAATTTAGCAGGCCCAGTACAGGTGGATGTCAAGAGCAGAACTCACTTCAAATCTGTTCATTGTCCAATATTTTTTGTAGAGATGCCCATAATACAAGTTGGACACCAAACCTTTCCATCCAGTGTTGAAGGTAATACCTTACAACATGGACACCCACATGGGTGGCGTGCTCCTGATGAGTTGGTCTATGGTAAATGTCACCACTCCTGGACACACTGCATTTCTTCCTCTCAGCATGGTTTGAATAGTGCCTTTGACCCTCATAGGACAGGGCACTTTCATGGATGGAAGTGTGCATGGTCTGTTCGCACACCTCCTCTTGGTATCCAGCACCTATATGAAACATATCACCACAATGCTATAACATCTGCTGAGGCTTGTTCCAGCACACACACAGTCATACTCTGACAATGCCCAAGTTCACACACATCCACAGTACTTCCTGCCTTGCCAGTCTATCCCAGTCTCCCTAACCACCCACAAACAAATGCTATTGAGGACACTTAAAACTGCAGGCCTCCCACCCATTTATATGATAATGGTGCTTTGCCCTATGGACACTGTCATACAGGTAGCCTATGTCTAATGGATGCTGTGGTTAGTCTATTCATGGAATAAGCATGGATGAGTGACAGTTTGCATATCTCACTTTTTCCTTTCTGTATATTGTATTAGATTGGCCTATAGTTATGAACTCCATGCTGTTTCAACCAGTGCCGTAGTATCATTTGCTAGCCTTTGCTTGGGGTAACCTTCCCCTACAACCAGCTTCTTTACATGCTCCTCATCAGGCTTCTCAAACACTGCTAAATCTGATTGTTCCTACGCATGAATTTGTTGGACTTTCTGCAACTGGATACATACAATGATGTTATGAGATTTACTAAAGTCCAAGAATATCTCTCTGCATATGGCGGAATTGTGCCTCTAGATACACCTGTACAGTAGAAAAATACAATAGCAAAATACATAGTCAATGATGACTGTGGTTTCAGTCAGGGGATATCAGTAGACATTCTCTGCCATGTTGTAAGAATTTTTGATAGGTGTCATTAACCAAGGCTCTAGGGCATATCTAGCACTGCCAGTACAATGATCATGGGTAAAATCCCCCTACACAGACTTGATGTTTTGAGATGCATGTGTGCCATATGTAAGAGTCAGACACATTGTATATTATAATCTGTATAGATTATACCCAGACCACCTAGCACTTGATGGAGTGCAAACCTTTTGGCTTAACATATCTTTATCCTTGTTCCCTTGTTGGGGACTTTATTGTAATTTGGCAGCAGTCTATGGTCACCAGTGCCTCAGGGAAATGGGTTATGCAATAAAAATCCCACAAGATGTTGACTATCTCCTTCATGGTATGTGAAAACTGCATATGCTACACTATAAGCTGTAGCATGGCATAGAGGAGTGTCCTTCAGATATACCAGCTGCGTGTCCTGTTGGTCACTGACAGGTCACATTAGCTAGTATTTTCAAAGCCATACATACCTTGATATCCACAAAGAGTGTTGCTCTATACAAGTCATACACCTGCATGAGGGTGACATGCCTTGACCAGCTCCTGCATGGTGACTCAATCCACAGTCCCAACTTCATTGTAATGCAGAACATGCAATGTTAGACACAGACAAATGATACAGTGCTGCTAAGGATGACAACACAAAGCACCATGAATAATGTCAGAAAGCAGCCTGTTCTATATACAGGTCTACTAGTACAGCTACTATTCTTTACATATTTTCATAAGTCACCTCTTCTAATGCCAGGATTTTACTGTGGCTATTAACTCTAGAGATAGATCCTCTCAGCAATAATGCCATGTTGTTTAGCCTTATTTGCATTGTCTTGTGCCCTCATTTAAATAATGTTTGTTGCTACCATCTTATTAATAATGCCATTAGTATTTTATACAGACCATCCTGCTCATAGCTGTTACCCGGTGTGGGAAAAATGTCATCCGAATCAGAGACAAATCCAGAAATAAATCAGGGGCAATAAAATATTAGTACTATTAACTTGTTACAATGACTGAATAAGAGAATGTAAATTCATTTACATTTTTTTGCTCAAAAGTTTTTGTTGATTTTCTTCAAAATATAATAATAACTTAATTGAAATTTAACTAGTACTTCAAAACATATTGACAAACTATATACATTATTTACATTTGGCCTGAAAATAAATTATAAGATAAATCAATCTGAGTCAGTTTTGTGGAAACTTTGAACAGATATTTTTCTTCCTCTGAGTTCATTTTTAATGTCTCAATAAGAGTTGATATCTTCTTGCATGGGTTGTTGGTCCATGTATTAAGAGCAATCCTTAGCTCCTTGACTTTGACTTCTATCATTGCTGTTTCATTTAATAGCCTTAAAAATTCTTCAAAGGATGGTTCAGAAATGGATTTCCACTTTCTAGTTATGCACATCCTAGCGACCACTAGTATAGTCCATAATAAGTATAGATCTTTTTTATTCATTTCATTTTTTTCATTAATGTTCAATAAAATTAAAGATTTAAAGTAAATTGATCTGTGAATATGGCTTGAATGAAATTACCAGTATTTTCTAACATTAATACAATCATACAATATGTGTAGCCAATCTGCTGTACATGTTTGTAGGCATCTCCAACAGATAACATTGTTGGAATAGCCGAGTTTGGATAGTTTATTGGGTGTATAAAAAGATCTATGCAAACATTTCCACATGTATATTCTCCAAAATTGTACATTAGATATTAGTTTACTAGATTACAATAAGTTTGTTTTGCTTTCCATGGATAGATTTATTGAATGTCCTTTGGTGATGAAATCTCAATAATTTTGTTGAGTTTTAATTTTATAGTTTATTAATATTTTGTATAATTTTGAGTTTTAATTTTATAGTTTTTGTATAATTTTGAGGTTATATTCTTCCAACTATTATTATCATATATAACTTCATCTAAATAATTTATAAATATAGGTCTGTTTTTGAAAGGAGAATTGTTTATTATTTTGCATAGATCTTGTGTATATATCAACACACTTTGTAAAAACAGCCAATCTGAAGGTGAAAGTTCATATGTATTTATTATTTGTTGACTGTCAACTATTTTTTGATTATTAAAACATTTCTGCCAACAAATAACGTTTTTTTTGGTTCCTAAGAGGTAAAAACGTTCTTATGAATCTTATTAGGTAGTTTTTTGTAGAACTAAAAGGAATTATTAAATCCATCCAAATCTTTATATCTGTATTGGCAATAATACATTTTCTAAGTATGTTAAAATGTGATTTGTAAATTATAAGGTTTTACTATATTGTATTGGATTATATACATAAAATGTGCCAAGGTTTATTAATTTGATTATCTAACATAAGGCTGTTCATTATGAGATTTTCATTTGAATAAATAGTAGTATGCAAAGTTTTCCAACTTGAGTAATTTGGATCTATCCAATTTGTAATTATTCTAAATATAGAAGCTTTTATGTACATCTCTATGTCTGGAAAGTTGATTCCTCCTCTTTACCATGGTCTGTTATGATGCATGAAGGCTACTCTATTTTTTCTTTTAAAATATGTCTTTCTGGAATCTTAGGGATATCTTGTGTTATATATACAATTTTGGGTAGAAGCATCATTTTTATCATTTGTAGTCTATCACCATAAAGTTAAATATATTTTATTCCAATTTACTATATAATTTTTCATATTATTTATAATATTATTATAGTTTATAGCAAGTTTTTCTTCTATGATTTTACATAGAACAATATGTAAATAATTTAGTGTAGAAACTTGCTTGCCCATTATATGGTTCCCTTCTAGTAGTAAATCATTGTTTTTGTTTAACATAAAGAAGCTAGACTTTGTTTTGTTGAAGTGAAGGCCTGAGATTAAATCATTTTTTTTTATTTGTTCATCTAATTCTTTTATAGCTTCTTTTGAGATGGATAATGTAAGTAGGATGTTGTCTGCAAATAACATAATTTTAGAGTTGTATTGTCCATATATCAATACCTTTTATTTTTGCATTGGATGGAATTGAAGAGGCAAATAATTTGATAGCAAGTGCAAATAAGATAGGGGACATGGGAAATCCTTGTTTTGTTCCTCTTGTTAAAGGTATAGATTCAGAGGTAAATGGTCCTAATTTTACGTATGCTAAATTGTTTTTATATATATTTTTTATAAAAAAAATAAAGGGTTGAGGAAAATCATAAAGAGCTAACACCTTAAATAAATATTCCCAATTTAGTGAATCAAAAACTTTTTCTATGTCTAATGTTATTATTAGAGCTTCCTGATTTTCTCTGTTTAATATATCTTTAAGGGTTAATACTCTTTGAATTTTATCATAAGTGCATCTATAACATATAGAACCTGTTTGATCATTGTTTATAATGTGCATCAAGGACTTTTTAATTCTATTAACTAAGATAGACATAAAATGTTATAATTATTATTAAATAAAGATATTGGTCTATAAGATTTACACAGAGAAGGATCCTTATTTTCTTTTATTATAGGTGTGATTAGTGAATATCTCCATGAAGGTGGTATTATAGTTTGTGTTTGACTTTCTAGTAAAGTTTTATGGAAATTTGAGGTTATAGATGTTGGAAGAATTGTATATTTATTTTTATTAAAATACCATCAATTCCTAGTGCTTTATTACATTTACTTTCCTTAATACTATTTGTGACTTCTTTATATGTGATTTGTTTTTGTATATCTAACTTTCATTTTTCTGGTATTTGCGTAACTTTGGGAAAGTTTAGTTCTAAATTTGGGACATCAATATGAGTTTTGCTTGTTCCATAGTGTTCCACATAATGATGTTTAAAAGCTTCAAGAATTTCACTTATATCTGATACTTTTTTATTCTTTTTCCCTTCATGAATGATATTTGTCATGTTATTTAATCTAGATTGTCTTTTGATTCTGGACACTAAATTATGCATGTGTCTTGATGAAGTAGAATATGACTTTAGTTTTAGTTTCTCTAATGCTAGGTTCATTTTATGGGTTAGAATTTCATTATATTTCTTGTTCAGCTCTTCAAATTTTTTTTTTATTAATAGAAGAATTTGTTGAATCATCGTTGTTAATCTTTATAAGTTAAGGACAAAAAATGTAGTCCGCAGCCAGGGAATAAATGTGCCATACACCACAAAAGCAATAAAATAATTTCTTCATTGATTCTATTTCTAAATTAACATCTACATTCTCTAACACCACCACATACTCCAATACTACACCACCCCACCCTACCTGCACTCTACACAACACTGCCACCACTCCCTCATTACCATCTAGTAACTCTCCACCCTCCACCTTATCTCCTACCCTGACCTCCTCAACATCTCCATCTCCCCTTAATAGCCCCCCTTCCCACTCCCCTCTATTCTCATTAAAACCTATACCCACTTTCACTATAAAGAAACTTCTTCAGAAACTGAAGCCATGCACTAATGCTCCAGATAACATCCCTTCTCACGTTCTTAGCATAGCTGCAGAAGCAATCACCTACCCTATTAGCATTCTAATCAACCGCTCTATCCAAGGATATACAGTACCCCAAATCTGAAAAAAGGCCTTTATCATACCCTTACATAAAGGTGGCAACAATAACAATGTATCTAATTTCAGCCCCATCGCCATCCTGTCTCCCATCTCCAAACTCCTAGAAAAGAGTATCCAACTACAACTCCTACCACATCTCTTAGATAATAACCTTCTAACTCCCACACAATATGGTTTCAGACCAAATCATAGCACTATGACAGCCCTCCTCTCCTTCCTTGAAATTGTAAATAAAGCCCGTGACTCTGGCCAAATGGTTTCCACCCTACTACTCGACCTCTCTAAGGCCTTCGACACTATCTCACACAGCCTACTTTTAACTAAACTCTCAAAACTCAACCTATCTTCCTCTCCATTAAACTGGTTCTCCAGTAACTTATCTAACAGATATCAGGCTGTAAAATGGAAAAAGGCCACCTCCTCATTTCTTCATAACCTCACCGGAGTTCCCCAAGGATCCATACTGGGTCCCCTTCTCTTTAATATATTTATAAATGATTTCCACACTGCTATCACATTCTCAAACATCATCCAATATGCAGATGACTCAGCTATTATCTGCTCGGCCACAGCCCTCCCCACACTCCTAAAGATTACTCAAGATGCCTTCGCAATCACGGAGCAATGGATGAAAAGTAATCACCTAGCACTCAATGCCTCCAAAACCAAATTAATGTTATTCTCCCCCTCTAAAGTCTCTTCCATCAATATGAACGCATTCTCTATTACTAGTCAAAACAAATCACCTCTGGAACTAGTGTCAGAGACTAAGCTACTTGGGGTCCAAATTGATAACCAGCTCAAATTTAACTCCCACCTACAACGTAGTATAAAAAAAAAAACATCAAAAACTAGGCATGCTCTACCAACAAAACCATTACCTTACACCAGCCACTAAGATTACTCTTGCTACCTCCTTTCTTATCCCCTCCCTTCTCTATGGAGCTCCACTCCTATGTAATCTACAATCATCTCTAAAAAAACAACTTTCCTGTTGCTTCAACAAAATTGCTAAATTCGCTACCAGCCACAAGTCCTACACCCACCACTGTTCCTCTCTCCAAAAACTACAATGGTTAGAACTACCAAACCACCTAACCTACATTCAACTAAGTCTTGCACATAAGCTTATTTTTAACCCCTCCATATGCTCCTCCCTTTCTACTACCTTTAAAATGCACCTACCAGATAGAGTATTAAGGACCAACAACCAAAATCTACTAGAAGTCCATAAACCAAATCGTCCCCCAGGTAAAAATCTTCTATTCTACGGCCTTGCACGCCTCTGGAACTCCCTACCATCATCCATTCGCACAACCTGTAACCATTTCATTTTCAAAAAATCTCTTCATTCTCATCTAGTATCCCAGTGGGAATGCTCTTGCTCCCACCGCACATAACAAACACTAATAAAGTCCATCTTCCTCCTCACTAACAATTGTCCTATTTTCCCCCAACTCATACATTATTATTCTTATGGATCTTCCATAAATGCACTAGGCTGCACCTCTTCATTTGTATGCTTCTAATACATATGACTTCTCAATATATTTGCAATATTCCACATGTTGTCTGTATCTTCTACAAGTTTCATCCCCAGTCCGTACTACTCCTAATGTTTCTTAAACTAATGAAATTGTTGTCTGTTGTCTGTATCATCTGTAAGTTTCATCACAAGTCTGTATTACTCCTAATGTCTCATGTGCTATTTGAAATTGTATAGTGAATCTCAATTCTTTATATCTGTAAGTTTTATCACAACTCTGTACTACTCCTAATGATACATGTGCCATTTGAAATTGTTTAAGTGATTCTTAAATTTTGTTTATCTATCATTAATAAGCTATTGTAACCTAGATTGTTTGGAGATTTTCTCCCCAGGACTCCATTGAAAACGGGTTCATTTTGGCCCAGTGGACTATCCTGGTAAACCAACTGCAAATAAATAAATAAAATAAATAAATAAATACAATAAAACATAAAATTCTGGTGTCGGAACGACCAAAGCTGAAACCAACGGAGTTGGTAAAATGTTCAGAACCACAAATGTCCATCAAATAAACAATCTAAACAACTATTAGAAAAATCTTTAATTCACTACATCAGACATAGGTAAGCGCTTTCACCCACAAAGGGCTTCCTCAGACCTTAAAACTTCATGGTACAATGAAACATTTTATAGAAGAAAAGGCGCCAAACCATCACAATTAATCAATTTTCACCCATTAAAAACAATTACACTAGCAAAAATCCTGTGCATATAAAATAGAGCAATACTTAAAATATATAAAGACAAAACATGCACTTACAAGATATGTGTGGAAATACAACACATTATTGAAAATATAGATAAATATATCTGACTAGCCACATATTAAAAACAATGAAACTAGCTGATGGTTCATAAACATTATATCTACTACATCACCAAACATATAAATGGATTATACACATATACAATTCAAATGATGAATTGTTTATGCCTCATGTTCTTTAAAAAGAGTCTCAATGACACTTTGTCGTTCAGACCAGGGTGTCTATCACTTCTTAACATAATAATCCACTTTGCCTCCTGTGTCTGTGTCCTGCTTCAAATATATCCACCTCTAGAACTAACAGGGATTCTCTCTATCACTTTAAACAAAAAAGTGTGGGTTTGATCTGTACTGATGTAATGCTTAGACAGGGCATTCACATGGGATCCAATTTTGATCTGATACAAGTGTTCCCTTATTCTATCCTTGAGTTTCCTGTCAGTCTTCCCAACATAGAATGCATCACATGAGACCCAAGATGCCAAATAGACCACATGCTCAGACTAACAGTTAGCATGGACCCTGAATACAAACCTCTCGCCACTTGAAGGATTAATAAAAAAATCCATTAGAATCAATGCTGCTACAAAAGTTGCAAATATCTAAAAATGTGCCTCTTATCATAAAGGACTAATAAAATATTGTCTTAACTTATATAATAATGAAATATATTATGCATTTAAGTCAAGGATTTCCTTAATGAAAGAAAAAAAAGAGAGAGAAGAAACAAACACTGAGTAGATATGCAATAAATTTGTTAAACTCTAAATAATAAAACATCTCAATTTTATAACATCTAGATTTCACTGCTATATATTAGTTCACAGATTAATAAATAGCTTTACATGTATAGTGTATCTTTCTAAATACTAATATGGTATGTGAAAATCTTCAGTGGACGTGTTACAATATAAGTATCTGTCTAGATCGGTAATATTTGCATAAGTTAAAATATGGTTTTGTAAATCTAAAATGTAATGTCATCCTATGCACAGTTCATTGCTTACATTTAACTTCAAAAGATTTTACATGTTTCTTACAACACATTAAGCTAATGTTATAAATATGAACATACTGTATTTTGTACAAAATGTATATTCAAAAGGTTATGGTTAGTGCTATCTATATAAATAGTATTATTTTTACTGTTCTTAGTCGGTAGTTCCTGCTTGCATTCATTATTAGCATCTTTTATCTAGTGAAAATGACTGATGGGTGGTACAATGGTTTATGGGCTTTAGTACCTGTTCGTGTATTTAGTTATTTAACTCTTTGCATGTCCCATAAAATCTAGAAACTACATAGTTTTGTGTATGGTTTATGTTACCAAAACTTATGTTTAATTATTATCCCTCTTCTCCTTCTATTGATGTGTTTCCATTTTTGACATATTTAAAAGACTGCATGTCTCTTTAAGACTGCAAGTAACTGTGTGTATACATCAATACGTTATTGCTAACCTTCCCCTTAGCTTCGTTTCTCAGTCCTGCATAGCACAGCTTCCTCAGTCTAAATAATGGCAAGACAGCTCTGATTCTACAATTCCATATCAGTCCTTTCCCCCTTTCCATTTCTACAAGAGAAAGAAAATAACACAGGGGACTCTCATAAGAGCATCATAAGCCCTTTAATTTTGAGCGAGGTCAGTGCGCTTAGCTTTCTGTATGGCCTTCTCTTGCATCTCTCCTTTTTTACTTTTTTTTATTTATTTATTGGGGGGAGTGATTAATGATTATGCCTCTCAGTTCACAGTTTATTAGGGACATATTTGGACATCTACAAACTGTCTTGATGCTCTGAGAAGCTCGCACATCACCTGTGGGTGATTGTTGTCAATGAATACCTTTTCAAATCATTGCACATTTAAAATGAAGATTACTTAATGGAAAATATAACATGTTTACTTGTTATTGTGTGTGTAATTGTTCATTTACTGAAATCCAATCCCACCTCTATGGAAGACAGACTACACTGTTAGTTACAGTTCCTATACCGCATATGCTTTAAATAGCATCAAATTATAACAGAAACGGTTGTTTTACATGACATTACTTGTTGATATATACTGTAATGTACATTGCCTGCCTCCTAATCAAATGTTCCCTCTTCTTTCTCTCCCCTCTTGTTAAATTAAAGTAAAAGGATACATTTAAAAATATTGAATGTTTCCTTAATCTGATTTACATTTTATGAAGTAAAAGAAGTCTAACTAATTATTGTCTTTATTTATTAAGAGTAATTCATCACCTTTCCAAAAGTCATCAGTTTTAGGAGGGATTAAGAGGGCCGAAGCTAAAACTTGATTCTAAAATCAGGGGCAGTTGAGAGGTATGAGTTTACTCTAACTCACTAGCCAGTAGTTTTTGGGTCTATATTGAAAACTCGAACGTTGACTTACCCGAACACCTAAACGCTGACACATATTCCACAAACCACAAATACACCGAACGCTCTAAACCACGAAATTCAAAAAAATCTAAATATCATAGTTGTCCCATCCCACCGCCCGCTACATACGACCTAACTAAATAAACCACATAAATACACTAAACAAAACCCTACTTCTAACCCTAAACTAAACCTTACTTCTAACCCTACACTAAATCTTTTATATACCACCAAGTATGCACTTAACTTAACCCGCACCCTAACCCTATGGTCTGTAATTACCGCACACTTACCTTAAAAAGCTATACCCAAACAAACTATATAATCCACACACATACACTTAATAAAACCCTACTTCTAACCCTACACTAAATCTAACATACATTACTATCTATGCACTTACCTTAACCCGCACCCTAACCCTAAGGTCCGTAACTATCGCACACTTATCTTACGGAGCTATACCACAGAAGGGCCAACCATGACGAATCGACGTTTTGGATTTCGTGCTTCAGGACGATCGATGTTTTTGCGGTTCGATGAAGACGTGTCGGCGTTTAGGTTTTCGGGTAAGTCAACGTTTGAGTTTTCAATATAGACCCGTAATTTTTGTGCTGTGGCTTTCTGTTTGCACTTCTCCTTTTGCAATATTTACAAAGTGGTTTTGCTTTCTATGCTTTGCATACATATTACCCAAAGCTGGCACTCCACTTAACAATAACAGCACTGTATTTTCTATGCATTTCTGCTTTTTGTTGGAAAATATATTTTTAGTTTATGTATGCACCTTTCAGTTCACATTGCTTATTCTTATAAATGTATTCCCACCTTCATTGCTCTCATATTAATCTCATTTACTTTATATCCCTCAGATTTGTTTACCTATATTTTTCATATATTAAGGAGCTGGGTAAAATATCAGATTTTCAAGAGGTTTTTCTGTTTTCTCAAGTACTATCTTCCTTACCCTTAACTGCAGCAAAACATTATCTTCAGCGTCTTCATTTCTTTATCATTATTAAATGAACAGTTATTAGCTAGTGTTCTAAATCTGGTGCACTTTATCTGTAGACTCATTCTCTGGCATGAGTTTGAATATTTCATCCTCCTTAATGCTTACACTTAGACTGCCTGCTCAGCTAGCCTGTCATACCTTGCATCCTAACATATAGACTTGCTATTGCCTCATGTGAATCATACAGTTCTTTCTCATGTCAGTCCTTGAAACACCAAATGAGCATACTGTCAGGTTTGTAAAGTTGGATGTCATAAGCTTACTGCAGGTTAATGTTTCATTCAGGCTGTATGTTTTCCAAGTGAGAATATATAAGTTGAAGACACTGTAGCTCATCTGGGGGGAGGGGGGGGAGTTGAGAGCACAAGTCACTGGCCCTTTACTAACATGTTTTTAGTTGCATACATCTTAATATGATCCAGTTTCCAGATTGAATAATTCCTTAATTGTCATTTTCTTGACTGGTATTCACAAAGCATTTCATGCAATGTGTAAGAGGAAGTTTCATTTCAAGAAATACTTTAAGCTGTTGCATATTTTTATATTTCGCTACTTTTTTCTTCTAGTGTGAACTTATATGTATCACAAATATTAGAAATCAAGGAAACTCTACATACATTTTCTGCATTATTTCTGTGTTTCATAAAACTTGTATTTGCTTTTTCTAACCTTTATACATATTTCTTAGCTTTGCAGTTCTCACTTGATTGAAGCTAGTATAGTTCCTTATGTTTTGTGCCAGAAAAAATGTGCTAACAACAGCAATTTGACTGGTTATTTGTTATTTTTAGTTTTTGGGGCTGAGTGTTATGTATATCATATATATATAGTTCTATGTTTCTCTTTTTATATATGTAATTTGTTAATTGCATAGTTTGTTCTATTAGCTTCTTTACAAATGTTATCATGGGTTCATTGTTCTGTATGTTATGTATTAGTATTAATTAAATAAAATATGTTTAAAATGTACTAACAATTGTTTAAATAATAAAACCATTTCTTCTTATTGTGGAATACTGTGTTTTAATAAATGTGATAAAATTATTCAGTGGTTTTCATGCTGTCAGTTATTTTTAGACAAATGAACTCCACATTACTGAATAAACAATTTCAGAGCGGCCAGAAAAGAATCCAAACAGAAAACCACCATTAACTGAATGGTATAGCAGCTTTTTGTTTGCATAGAACAGAGGACAGCTAACTTGCCAATGGGGAAAAGTTACATTATTTGGCTTATATATAACTTATTAACTTCAATTTCTTGTTCTTACTTTTTGATTCACAGCTAACCAGAAGAACATTTGCACTCTAACCAGACCGGAGTGTTCCATGAGATGCTATAGGAAAAGGAATCTCCGAACTATACTGAATGACACCAGTGACAACAGACACAGAAGTGGACTGTTGTATCTTCAGTTATGAAAATAACAGCCATGAGCTAAGGCTTTTATTGTGCGTATATGATTCAAGCCTATAGTGTCTTTATGTATATTTCCTATTAATACCTGTAGCTCCGTATGGTGTCTTGACCTTTTTTGAATTTGGCATCAACTAAGCAACTTACCAGCTAATTACAGGCAGTACTAGAAAGGGCAAGGACTTAACAAAATAACACTAAGATTGTTAATCTATGATGCCATGCAGTAGAAAAATTAATCACCGTTTGAAACCAATTGATCAGATTTATATATTTATGTTAAAATTTTCATAAATGAGAGATTGCGTGC
>NC_056741.1:1486832975-1486875475 GCF_019279795.1 Protopterus annectens | reverse complement strand
GAAAAAAGTATTCCAGTATGTTTTATTTCATCATCTTCACATATTTGGTAGGTATGCAGTCAAACTGGGTATAAACATTTTTAAGGCTGAAATAAACGTTGTCCCAAAGTGGCTCTGGCATATAGTTTGATGAGAAGGACTACTAGCGCTAGAAGTCTATTTAACATGTGATGTCTGTCAGCATTTTATATCTATCTATATCTATCTATATATATCTATATATATATATATATATATATATATATATATATATATATGTATGTATGTGTGTGTGTGTGTGTGTGTGTGTGTGTGTGTGTGTGTGTGTGTGCATCCTTCCCAGCAGAGAATTATCATATATTCACTGACAAGTAGTACAATTCTCAGTGGTAATATGACAAAACAGCAGGAAGTCTTCTGCTTCCATTATCATAGCTGAACATTAAAGTTTAGGATCTAGAAATGAGATTTATATCTGTTTGCAAATAGCTTAATTGAAATGTGTGACATGCAGCACATTGCTGTGTGTGTACAGGGACATTATCAAAAGATGTAGATGTATGCACAGCAAGTAGAATTAATACAGCAGGGTGGTTGAAGAAGTAACAGAAACATACATGGCTGTTACATAAAATAGTAGACAAATCAAAAGCTAAAAATGTGGAAAAAGGTAGTTAATGTATAAAGATATGTTTCAGGATTCAATACAGCACTTAGAATGAACAACAGAATGTTTAATTAAGGTTTGTAGCTGGTGAGGCTATGGGCTTGGCAGGAAAAACTGTGTTGCAGTTAATCAAGCTTGCACATTTTGTACCAGTGAAGACTATTTCTCTATAATGCATAAATTTAAAAACAAATGTTTTTAAAGAAAAACTGAGAGTAGTCAGTGTACAGGGTTTGATTCCTTCAACCTTAATTTGTCTACTGTGTAACTCTGAGCAAGGCACATGACCAGACAGTGCTGCCTTAAAGAGTCATGTATATCTTGTGGGCTCACCCAGTTAACACACACACATACAATTTAGTCAAGTTATTTTGCAGGCATGCTCTGTCCAAGACAGCTGCAATCATTTTTACACATTTTTAAATCATACGTATACAGACTATAGAACAACTCAGCTGGAAAATATAGATCTAAAAGATATGATCTAAACAAGTATGAGCTTAGGACAGAGCCCTGCAGGACACCTTGACTATAATCTAGTATTTCTCCTGTATAATTGCTGTATGATATTTGCCATGTCCTGTTTATAAACCATACAGCTATCCATCATATCAAGACGACAATAATACATATTTTTTTTAATTTATTGATAGTAGTTTTTGTGTGACCATGTCAAAAATGAAAATAAGTCTACATAAACAATATCCCAATGCACTTTTTTCATTTATAGCTACTGTATTATGGGTTCCTATTAGAACCTTGAATGCGTGAAATGTCAAACGTCATATGGCCGACACCATATGATCGACATTTCAAGTGTTCGAAGGTTAAGCATAATGGCGCCGTTCAGTGCAGAATGGGAGAATTTCCCTTTTCTGCACTGAAGTGCGATCTCGGAGTTGGTATATTTAAGGGTTTATATTAGAACATCGAAGTTTCAAAACTTCAAATGTTCTAATATCGACCCCTATTCAGCGAAAGCTGAAAATATCGAAGCAACAGAAAGCCAAATTTTTTCCTAGGGAAAGAATTTGGTTGTCCATTTCTGTTGCTTCAGTATTTTCAGCGTTGTGGTGGAAAGTTACGGGTCAGGTTCAGGTAAGTGTGTGATTGAGTGCGGGTTGGGTTGCGGGTTAGGTATGTGCGTGATTGTGCGGACATGAGGGCTAGGGCAGGTTAGGTGAGTTAGGGTTAGGGCGCAGGTCAGGTAAGTGTGCAATTGTGTGGATGTGAGGGTTAGGGTGGGGTAGGTGGGTTAGGGCATGGGGTGAGGTGAGTGTGCAATAGTGACGGACCTTAGGGTTAGGGTTTGCGTTGAGGTAAGTGGATAGTTAGTGGTGTGTGTATAGTTTAGTGTAGGTTTAGGTGTAAGATTTTAGGTGTATGTGTGTGGATTGCTGTTTGTTTGGTGTGCTTGTGTTGTGTGTATGTGTTTTGGAATAGCAAATTTTTTCCCTAGGAAAAAATTTGATGTTCTGTATGTTCGATGTTTTCAGCTTTCGCTGAATAGGGGTCAATATTAGAACATTCAAAGTTTTGAAACTTTGGTGTTCTAATATAGACCCATATTTAAGGGGTCTGTATTAGAACACTGAACGTTCAAAATTTCGAGTGTTCTAATATCGACCCACTGAAAATATCGAAGAAACAGAGAACCAATTTTTTTTCCTATGGAAAGAATTCGGTTGTCCATTTCTGTTGCTTTGGTATTTTCAGTGGTGTGGTGGAAAGTTACGGGTCGGGTTCAGGTAAGTGTGCGATTGTGTGGACTAAGGGTTAGGGCGGGTTAGGTGAGTTAGGGTTAGGGCATGGGTCAGGTAAGTGTGCGATTGTGTGGACGTGAGGTTTAGGGCGGGGTAAGTGAGTTAGGGTCAGGGCACAGGTGAGGTGACTGTGCGATAGTGACGGACCTTTGGGTTAGGGTTTGGGTTAAGGTAAGTGGATAGTTAGTGGTGTATGTATAGTCTAGTGTAGGGTTAGGTGTAAGAGTTTGGGTGTATGTGTGTGGATCGCTGTTTGTTTGGTGTGCTTGTGTTGTGTGTATGTGTTTTGGAGCAGCAATTTTTTTTCCCTTGGAAAAAATTCGCTGTTCTGAATGTTCAGTATTTTAAATTTTCGATTCATAGAGTTTGATATTAGAACACTCAAAATTTTGACTGTTCGGTGTTCTAATATAGACCCTATTTAAGTAAGGGGGTGTGGGGTGATGCAGCGTTAAGGTAAGTTTTTTTTGTTTTTTGTTTTTTATTATATATTTGAACTTTCAAACTTCGATCATATGTTGTTGAACATATGGGATTCGAAGTTTTGAAAGTTTGATTATATAATATAGACCTTGTATTATTGTAGTACATCATGTTACAAGTAGTTACAGATTTATTTTCAACATATGCATGCTGATATATTTTTTAAAGTCTCAACGTTTTCAATTTTCTAAAAAATAATTTAGTCTAAATAGCCTTTTCCATTATTCTTTTTTTCACAACAAGAATTTAAACTTATGGGTCTGTTTGAGTTTGGGTTTCTCCTATTCCTCTTCACTTTAAAGAAAGGTTTAACATGTCTCCAATCTTAAGGAATTTCCCTGTACCTAAATGGCCTAAACAATAACAAATATAATGGCACTGTAAGTTCACACCAAACTGTTCTCATGTCATTATTACTAATTCCATCTTCTCCATGTGTTCTTTGTGTTCATATAGCATGTTTTTTTCCCAAAACAATCTAGTTTAATTTCAATACTTAAAATTACTTGAATGATACTAGCATAATTTATCACATCCTTTGTGGAGCAAAATTGTTTTGTGTAAGAGTTTGTAAATATGTCTATAATCTGTTGTGTTTAAAAAAAATTCAGAATCTACGCACAGCTTATCAGTTTATATGTTTTTACTCCTGTCATACCTTATATATCTATAACACAGCTTTTTGTTATGCTTAATATGTTTATGTACATTTTCTTCAACATTTTCCTGATCTTGTTACACACTGTTTAAATTGTTCAGTTTATTTCAGTTTCCAGAGTTTTAGCTTAGCCTCATTTCTATTTCTTGTATTTTTCTCTGTCATATTAATTATCTTGTTCTTATGGAAAGATATATCATCCTGCTAGTGTGCCTTGATCCTAATGTTAAACACTTTTTTACATTTAAACAATGTTCATTTGAAAATGTATCACATTCTTTCTGCAGTCTTTCCAGTAAATGTATCACTAGAATTACTGTTACACATTGACTGTTTTGCTTCTGTATAATCTCTTATTCTTCTATACTTTGTTTTATATTTTCATTTGGCACAATTATCTAGCAGTAATTTAATCTTTATAACCTCGTCATCATTGCACATAAAAGATGATAAAACTGGATGTGAAGTAACAATCATTTCCTTAGGAGCACAAACAATATTTCCTATGTTCCATTCCCTGGAAGGTTTGTTTACAGCCTGTAGCAATTATTGTTCCATTATAAATAATTTCCTTACTAAGTTTTGTAGCATTAATATTTTTTAAGTCTTTTTCTGGTAAATGTACGTCCCCAGCTCCACTTTTTCCTGTATGTGTGCTTCAAACAAGACATTTATGAATTGTTCTTAAGATGACCAGCACTTGACTTTGGAGGTTAATACACTCCAACAATTGAAATCTATTCAAGCGTTGTCTTAATTATCAAAGTTACACAATCTATAGTATTGGTGTTTTCATCAAACATGTAATAACTACAGGTCTCATCAGCTTTAATCCCTATCATAACACATCCACCTGATTTTTTGCTACAATGTTTGTTATAAAGTTATTATACTTTATACCCTGATATAACTAATTTCTAGTCATTGTTCTTTAACCATTTTTCATGAACAATATTAATCTTATAAGAATTCAGAAAATTTTTCAATAAAAATACTTTACCAATGCTCTTAGTATTAACAACCAGCACAGATAAGTCAAAGTCTGTGAACTGTTAAATTTCTAACCTGACAACCATCCTTTTTTGTGTTAAGTCAAATATTGCAATACATCTGCTACGAAAAATTATCTTCCCTTGTCATGACAAGTGGACTTCATCCAGTCTAAATGCATATGAACCCCAAACTGGGCTTTGATGTTCTACATAGTTTCACTTTTTAAAATGGGCCATTTTTTCATGTAGGAATTTATCCCAAATTCTTTTCATCGATGCTGACCTAACTCTCGTTTCTATATGTAAATTGCAAATATATATATATACTAACACCTGTGCAAACTATGCTAAGAGAGCTGCTGCAAGTTCCCTGCTAATAGTCAGTGGTCTTGGAAGATGATTTGAAGAAATATCAATAAAAAAATTTTTTCCAGTCGTAATCATTTTAAATCGAGTTGCTTGCTACTGAGATTTGCCTTCATACATCAACTGGACATAAGCTGATTTAAGTATATTTTCTGCATTTTTTGTGGTTTTATAATTTGGACTGATTCCTCAGATCTAGCTCTGTTGAAACTGTCTTGTGTGTGTCTCTGAAGCTCTGCAGTAGTTGTTAGACTGCTTTGAAATTCCTTTAAGTGTTAATTAGCTTGGGGGTTTCTGATAACATTAAAATCTGTGTTGGTTGCATTTCTAGTAATCATTTTAAATCGAGTTGCTTGCTACTGAGATTTGTCTGCATACATCAACTGGACATAAGCTGATTTAAGTATATTTTCTGCATTTTTTGTGGTTTTATAATTTGGACTGATTCCTCAGCTCTAGCTCTGTTGAAACTGTCTTCCCAACCCCCTCCCTGTTCTTGGTTGTAGTTTAAATTTGGTGGCTTTTGCAGTGCCCGCCCCACTGTAGATTTGATCTAGGACACTCCCCCAGTCCCATCTCTTTACCGCATTCTATCTAATAAACCCTTTCTGCACTTGCTTTTAGTCCTTTTTAATTTAATTACATTTTTTCAAACTGTGTGTGGACTAATATTACTACATACTCAAGTGTGCCAGCTTGCACTGCATGTGAATTGTCTTTACTACTGTTTTTGCTACTTTTCTGAAAAAAAAAATGTATCTGCTTTTACTGTATTTGTGTTTCTTCCTAATTTATTTTGTTTTTGCGTCATCTTAAAAGTACTCAGTTGTATTTATTACGTCTTGGTGTAACTCATTCTAAGCCTTTTAGTTTAAGCACTTGGGCTTCAGACCAGTTGTTTTACATTAAGAAGGTTTGTGGTCTGCACTGTGGTGGCAGGACAGGTAGCTTACATCCTTCTAAGTTGGGAACTGCTGATTGAGGGCTCAGTGTCAGTTATTCTAAAAGTGTATTAATTCTGGTTTAAGCACTTGGGCTTCAGGCCAGTTATTTTACATTAAAAGGGTTCGTGGTCTGCACTCTTGTGGGAGGAGAGGCTGGACTCTGCCCTTCTGAGCTGGGAATTTCTGGTTAAAGGCTTATAGTGCCTGCATATTTGAACTGCTTCTTACTGAAATTGGTACACCTTGTTTGCTGTAGCGTAGACTAGATCCAGGCCTGCTGAATCTAGCTTTGTTTGTATAACTTGAGCACTAATCCAGGCATTCTTCAAAGTATTCAATTGTATTTATTACTGCTTGGTAGTAACTTGATTAAAGTGTAGCCATCACTATAAGTCTTTTGGATTAAGCACTTGCACTTGGGCTTCAGACCAGTTGTTTTACATTAGGAAGGTTTGTGGCCTGCACTGTGGTGGCAGGACAGGTAGCTTACATCCTTCTAAGTTGGGAACTGCTGATTGAGGGCTCAGTGTCTGTTATTCTAAAATTGTATTAGTTCTGGTTTAAGCACTTGGACTTCAGGCCAGTTGTTTACAATTAAGAAGGTTCGTGGTCTGCACTCTTGTGGGAGGAGAGGCTGGACTCTGCCCTTCTGAGCTGGGAATTTCTGGTTAAAGGCTTATAGTGCCTGCATATTTCAACTGTTTCTTACTGAAATTGGTACACCTTGTTTGCTGTAGCATAGACTAGATCCAGGCCTGCTGAATCTAGCTCTGTTTGTATGCTTGTTGTTTGTTTGCTTGTTATTTCCCTGAAACGCTAATACCACCTAAAACGTGGCTTTTCAGCACTTCTGTGGATCCCTAGTGATATCTGCATTGCTTACTGTACTCATTTCCTTGTTTCACTTAAAAGAAAGTTACTGTTTGTCGTTTTTGCATTTAAGTTACCTGTAACACATTGCATTTAAGTTACTTGGCACTTGCTCACTAAAGGCACTTGCTCACTAAAGCAATTATATAAGTCAGCACTAAAAAAATAAAAGCACTACACTCTCACAAAGTCCTCTTGAGTACCTTGTTCCCCATTGGCCCTTTTTTTCATTCATAAAGGAATTCCCAATACTATTCTAGCATGTCCAAAGGTCAGTTGTCAGTCTTCTCTCCGGTCCAGCTGGTGAATCTGGGAATCCTGAGGCAATGTTACAACTGCCTCATGTACACAGACAACCCTCTCCTCCTCCCAACAAATTCCAACACATGTGAGAGATGCATCCATATAGGCAAACTGGAGGCTAAGCTCTCTCAACTCAGTACTGGCGTAACCAGTCAAGAGGAGAAGGAAACCACACTCAGTACAATTCCAGTCTCACATAGATCTACCACGACAGCAAACCAAACACATAAACACACAAAAACATACTCGGAGGCTCTAAATAAAAATCTGCCTAAGCAGCAGAGACCTCCAAAGCAGACACCCAAGCAACCGCTACCCCAAAACAAAACACGTGCAACACATAGCTCACAAAGCCAGTGTGCCAAACAGTCACAGCCCTTAAGGCTAAACAACACACCTGATACACTTGTAATAGGTGACTCTATCATCAGGCACACTGACGTCCTGCTCACCAGGCTGAACAAGGAGAAGGTCACGGTGAGCTGCCTGTCGGGCGCTAGGATTTGCCACATAACACAAGCACTTGGGTCACTCCAAGGCAAGTACAAATATGACTCAGTCATTGTCCATGCTGGTGTGAATGACCTGAGACGTACCTCCCTGGACTACATGAAAAGAGACATAGAGGAGCTCTCTGAGTATGTGGCCCAGGCCGGTATGACCCTGACCTTGAGTAGCATCTTACCCTCACCAAGAATGATGCCACAATATGAAGACAAGATGATCAATTTCAACAATTGACTTAAGTATTGGTGTCATTCAAAGGGGATCCAATGCCTGTCAGCCTGGGATGACATGCTCGACAAGCCACGATGCTTCGCTAGGGACGGCTTGCACCTGTCACCCCTGGGCTTTCGGATATTGGCAAAGGCTCTTGCTACCCCCATAGTGCCTTTTTTAGGCAAGGCTAAAAAGACAAACCCACCTCCATAGGTATCACAAGGGATAAGAAACTAAGAGTAATGCTAGTCAATGCCAGAAGTCTAAACCTCAAGATGCATGCACTCAAAACTCTCCTTAGCATGGAGAACATCGATATCTGTGCAGTAACAGAAACCTGGATCAAGGCTCCCGAGAGCACCCCAGCACTACCAGGTTATACCTCATTCCATGCTTTTCAGCCCCAAAACTTGGACTGACCCACAAAAGGAGGGGGAGTATCAATATTCGTCAAAGATACCCACACCTCCAGGTTGGTGGCACAGCACGAAGCATCAGAGACTATCCATGTGCAACTAACAGTGGGTAAAACTGCCTTCCAGTTTATAGCCTGCTGCAGACCACCCTCCCTAACCCAGGAACCCCACTCGGCCTTCCTGAGAACACTGGAAAATATGAAGGTCTCTCCAAACACCATTATATTGGGCGACTTCAACTACCCAAACATAGACTGGGAGCATTACTCTAGCTCCAACACCCTTGCCCAAAGGTTCCTAGAATTTATAAACTCAAATGCTATGGAGCAACTTGTTACCACTCCCACAAGAGGGGAAAACATACTGGACCTGATCATCACCAACATGGGGTTTCTATGCTCCAGACCCGAAGTGTATCCCTCACTGGTAAGATCAGACCATAAACTAATCTCACTGGATATTCACATCCCGACACCACCCCCTGCCCAGAAAACCACAGTGAAAAACTTCTCTAAAGCAAATTTCACACTCCTCAAAACCGAGGTGGAATCCTTCAAAGCCCCCGGGCCTGTGGAAAATACAGCCCAGACCGCAGAATCCTTTATAAATGCATTCTATGAACACCTTCAGGAATGCATGGATTATGCAATCCCAAATAAAACCAAGACCCAATCCTCCAAAGGCAGACGTCCTGTCTGGTGGACCCCAGCCATAAACAAACTATACAACAGAAGGAGGAAGCTACTACATGAGAGAGCAAAATCCCAAAAAGGGAAGGCATCTCTGATCAGTATTAGCAAAAACCTACAGGCACTCATAAAATCGTCTAAGGCCAGCTTCGAGAGAAAAATTGCACAGGACACTAAGGATAATCACAAGGCTTTCTTTAGTTATGTTAGGAACCTGGGTGGTAATTCCAAGATATGCTTAGAATTAGTCCAAAATGACAAAAAATACACAGAACCCACAGACATTGCCAACATCCTAGCTGACAGGTTCAGCGCAAACTTCTCCCCCCACTTCCCACCAAAAGGGCAAATATCTATCCCAGCAGAGTGCTGCCCCCCTGACATCTCAGATGCTCAGGTAAGAGCTGCCCTCTCCAAAGCAAAAAACACAGCAT
The DNA here is from genome assembly GCF_019279795.1 of Protopterus annectens. Classification (NCBI taxonomy): domain Eukaryota; kingdom Metazoa; phylum Chordata; order Ceratodontiformes; family Protopteridae; genus Protopterus; species Protopterus annectens. The sequence goes on along the minus strand of NC_056741.1, from coordinate 1,486,866,191 downwards.
CAATGAGACCAGACGGTGTCCCGGGCTGCGTCCTACATGAACTCCAAGAAGAGCTAAACCCAAACATAAAACTACTGTTCAATCTCAGCCTTACTACAGGATATTTACCCAAAGAATGGCGTACAGCAACTGTGGTCCCTCTCCACAAAGGTGGTGCCTCAATGGATCCTGGAAACTATCGCCCCATAAGCCTGACTAGCTTGGTCTGCAAAGCTATGGAAAGGATCATCATGGACCTCATAAATAAAGATATTGGGGACCTACAGACACTGGATCCTACCCAGTTCGGCTTTGCTAAGGGCAGATCCTGCCTCTTAAACCTGGTTGATTTCTTTGAAACAGTCTCCAAGGCCATTGACGAGGGGAAGGTGGTCCACACAGCCTACCTGGACCTCGCAAAAGCCTTCGATACAATACCCCACTAGGGCATTATAGATAAGCTCACCAGCTTAAATATAAACCCCTATGTCACTAGATGGGTTGCAAACTGGATCAAGGACAGAACCCACATGGTTAGAATTGCTGGAGCCATGTCAGACTCCAAACCAGTTACAAGTGGAGTCCCACAAAGCTCAGTCCTGGGACCTCTCTTGTTCAGTATATATTTCTCGGAGGTACAGGCCAACACGGAAGGACTGTGGCTGACCAAGTTTGCAGATGACTGCAAACTGGGCACCATAATCGACTCTCCAGCCGACACAAGCATCCTCCAAAAGGGCCTCATAGAAACAGACAATTGGTGCCAGAGCCATGGCCTCAAGCTGAACGCCAAAAAGTGTATAGTCATCCCCTTTGGCAAAAACAAAGTGCCCACAAATTACCACATAGGTGGTAATCAATTAAGTACAGAAGAAGTAATTAGGGACCTGGGGACCCAAGTTGATAGCAATCTCTCATTTGACAACCACGTGGCCAGAGTGGTTAGAAAAACATTTTATATAGCCCACCTAATCATGAAGGGATTCACATCTAGATCAGGGGAGGTCATCGTGCCTCTTTACTAATCCCTCATCAGGCCCATAATTGAGTACAATGCCCCTTTTGGGATGTACCTTACCAGACACCTGCAGCAACTGGAAAGACCCCAAAAGTACCTCACCAAGAGGATCAAAGGGCTCAAACAGATGCCATATGCTGCCTGGTTAAAGAAACTCCAGCTCTACTCAGTGGCATACCGCCTGTTCAGCGGCAATCTGTGCCTGACGTATAAAGCCATGTCCAACCTGGAATTAATGGACATGCTGCACCTCAGAAAATCCAAATCCTATCGAGCTACACGCTCAAGAGACTTGAACCTCAGCACTGAAATAAATAGGACATGCTGGAGGGACAGATTCATAACCCAGAGGCTTCCTTCACTCTGGAATAAAATCCCAGTCCAGGTTAGGCAGAGTCCCTCATTGACTCTCTTCAAGAGGAATCTTGATGAGTGGATGGGAGATCATAGGTTTACCCCGGGTATCACTTCTGTGTCACTATTAGACAGAGGCACAGTATACTAACCTCAAAAAAGGGCATAGCAAAATTAATTTAAAATGGGTGGCGAAAGCCAAACACATTCTGGCTAGGCTTATAAATGCCCTAGGGCAGATAGCCTAGTATGAACCTATGAACCTATGAACCTATGAACCTTATATCAAGTTATGCTAAGGCCTTTTTTTCTGGTCATTATCCTTTCTGCAAATATAAGTATCAGTTCATCAAATTGAATCTCCAATTAACAGTAGATCAATTTTTGACCATTTTTGAAGAATCCCCCATTTCTAATTCAGTAAGATCTACCCTGTCAGTTGTTACAAAAAATAATCATGACTATTAGTCTTATTAATCTCACATTTTTCACCACTTAATCCATTTGCAAGCACACAAGTGTCATTTAAATGTCTTTGCACTTTTTCAGTCTGAGTGATGTTGCCAATTCAGTATTTCTCCTCTTTTGTCTTACAGTAGTAGTCTTTAATTCTTCCAAGTTCCGTTTAGATTTCTTCCTTTTAGCCTGCCCTTTTCCTCTTTTTTCTACCTTCTCAGTTGGAAAAAGGATGCCATTTTTGTAGACTGAATGTTTTGTGATTGGACAATGTTATTATTCTCGACAATCTATGTGTTACTCTTTCTAGTTATTTTTCATGAACATTTCATATTTTTTCTTTCCTTTTTTTTTTATATGCTTTGAATCCTCAGACTGATGAATACTTGTACTCTGAATTCTAAAGTTGTTGTTGGTAGGCTCATGTTTAACAGGGGTGGAATGATCGTTATTGTCAGAGGACACTTCTTTTCCTAAGTATGTTGCATTTGCACTTTACCTGTAACTGTTTATCTCATTGGACCAGTCATTAGTATATGCAATAGTTTTCCAAGCTGTACAAGATACACAAGTGCCATCATCTTCGGCAAGCCTGTTAATAAATGTAAGCAAATCATCTAACTTTTGACATGAGGAACACAAGTCTGCAATTCTATCAGGTGTTATTGTATATACCCAGCATTTAACACACCGGACAAGATACTTATGCTTCAGGAAATCGTTAATAATATACTGATTTAAAAATTCCATTCTCAGCTACAATTAAAGAATTTTAAAAGAAAACAAATCAGTGAAAACAGGCTTCAAGAAATTAAAACGATTAGTAATTTAAGTTAAACTGAGTGAGGAAATCACACAAACCACATGTATGTTTAGTCTATTGGTGGAGTGTGAAATGGAAAGTTTTGTTTTGATATAGCATGGCCTGAGATATCTTCCCATTTGGCTAGTGGCTGCTGGAACAGTTAAGGGTTAATCCTGTCCATGAGCTGAGACAGGGTAAAGGTGTGCTTAGGAAGGATATAGCTATTGTGATAGGGGGCTTTAAAAGTCAGCCATTTGCTTTGATGAGTTAGTTTTTGGGGGATGTAGTCATTCCCTTCCCTGGAAGAGAAGAGGAACAATTTTTCAGTGGATTTTCCTTAGAACTGAAACGTGTTAGTTCATAGTCCAGAACTGAGGAGTGCTAGATTTTCGGAAAATTTTGAATCTAAGACTTGCTGGAGTATATCTCCTAAAGCTTTGCTGACATTGCCATTCTCTGCTTCTTATAGGAATAATATGTGAAACACTTTTGGCGATGTATGGAAATTCATGCATTATTTCTTCAATCAAAATTTAAACTTGCTATATGCCAGGAAACATTCTGGCCAATTCTGCCTTCTGAAAGAAAATCTGAACTGTTTAACGATACTGTTTTGTATTTGGTTTTGCTATTAGGGGACTATAGTTTTTCTGTTATGAAAAAAATATGTTGGGAGTACTCAAAATCAGCCCATAACCTCTGCAAGCATTAAACTATACTGAAAAAAGTGCATTTCCCGATTTGTTTGCTTTAGATAACTCACAGTTCCTATACTCACTTATATTTGGACTTTAGAATCAGTACTGTGTTTTGGGCTTTGGAAAAAACAATCATGTTTCATTTTAATGTTCAAGACTTTGGTCATTCTATTCTTCAGTCCTGGGCAAAGAGCCCTCAATAGGTCAATACATATATGCGGACAGACACGCACACACAGAAATGGTAATGCTCTCCATGAATGCATAGCTTTAAGGCTAATGAGTTTGAAATAGTCATTTCCATGTCATTTGATACAGAGACATTCCATTAAATTCATTTGAAATAAAGACCCTGACAGTGTTAATTTATTTATTTATTTTACATTTGTTTACCAGGAAAGTCCGAATGGATATATGTCCATTTTCAGCGGAGGCCCAGGAAGAAAAGCTCCAGAAAGCAGAGTATAAATACATTAGGAACAATAGAAAAATTTAGAGATAAGTATAATATAGTTTTCAGTAGGGTGACAAACATGGATAAAACATAGTAGACAACATCAAAATCATGCGGCTTCAATTTCAGACAATAATACACGGAGTTATGGGCTAAGTCCCTTCAAGAATTTGTACACTTATTAGAGTATAAGATTGAAATGCTTAGGGAGAGTTTGCAGGAACAGCGGGTGGTGATTAGTTGGGGTTTAAGCAGGGACACTGCCAATGCTGTTGGAAGTGTAGTTTGAGACTTTTTTTGAACTGGGTTCTGGGAGGACTGGTGAGTAAGTTTGGCAGGTAGCATATTCCAAGTTTTGCCTACTGAGTTGGTGAATAGTTAGTCCCCAGCCACATTTATGCTCTTAGTTGTTTGTACCAGCAGTTTGTCAGCAGAGCATACTGTCCTCAGGTTGCTGTATGGTTTGATGATCTTATTTGTTGCTGTTGTTTTTTCGGGTTGATATAGTATTTTGTGGGTTATTATAAGTTGGTTGTATTGGAGAAGACTAGGCCACTCTAGCCATCCTAGTTGAGTTAGGTTGATACAATGGTGGTTCCTAAAGGTAGCACCTATAGCAAATCTAGCAATATGGTTGTAACAACTAGCAAGTTTGGTAAGGGTGGCTTGGTTCAGGTTAGTGAAGAGGGGGGGAGGCATAGAGGGGGGTAGATAGTAGGTTGGACTGAGCGATAATGGTTCTTGCAAAAGGAGTGAGGAAGGGTTTGATCCTGTATAGGGGGTCCAGTTTTTTGTTGACAGATTTGATGGTTTGATTGACATGGATATCATATTTTAGGGCATTATTTTAGGGCATTGTGTGAGTATCTGGGGATATGATTGTGCCATTGTTGGAACTTATAGTAAAGAATGGTGAGGAGGATTTGCAGGTGAGGGGAAAAGATGAGCAGTTTAGTTTTGTTGGGGTTTAATAGAAGCTGACAGTTTGCAAACCATTTTTCTACATCATTGAAAGTATTCTGGGTCAGGGTCATAAGCTCAGTTGAGGAAGAGGGCGGTACATATTAAAGTAGAGTCTTCCGTGTATTGGATGCAGGTGGCCTTGGAGTGATGGTGGGTAGGTCATTTATAAAGACTGAGAAGAGTATTGGTCCTAGTATGGAGCCTTGGGGGGACTCCTAGAGTAATGGGTAGATGTGTGGATAGGGTATTCTGCCATAAAACTGCTTGATGTCTATCAGACGGGTAAGATTGGAACCATTTAATGGAGCTAAAATTCAGTGACAGTTCCTTCAAGGTGCAGAGAAACAGCTGGCGATTGACCATATCAAAGGCCTTAGAGTGATCTATGAAGAGAGCAGAGGTAAGTTTGTTATTGTTTTGGTTGATGTTGATAGAGTTAGAGAAGGCTAGGTGGGCTGATGTGGTGCTGTGGTGTGGTCTAAAACCATGCTGTGAGTTGTCCAGTAGTTTGTTTTGAGTGAGCTAGTGCATTCATTGGTTGTGGACGCACTTTTCCATAATTTTGGCCAGTGGTGATAGTATGGCTATCGGTCGGAAGTTAGAGAGGTCTAAAGTATTCCCTCCTTTATGAAGGGGAATGACATGGGGAAACCTTCCAGAGAGAGGGGATAGTGGCTTCAGTCAAGGTGCGGTTTACTATGATCGAGACAGGGTATGCAATGGCATCTGCCCCTTTTTGTAAATATTCTGGTGGGAGGAGATCAGCTGCTAGGGTAATGGGCTTTAGTTTGTTAATTAGCGATCAGATGGTCAATGTAGATACAGGTTGGAAGGTGAAAGGGAGTGGGGTAGTGGTTGTGGAGGAGTTTTGAAAGGAGCTGGTGGGGGTGGTTGGCTAGCTATTGATTGGATGGTTTTAGTAAAAAAGTTGTTAATTATTTTAGCAGTTTCCTCTGGAGTTTTAAGGTCGCAAGCTGACGTGGTGGGGGTGGAGGTTTGGCCAGGGTGAAGCAGTTTGTTTATGCCTGCCCAAAATTTTTGAGGTTTGTTCTGTTGTTTTTGCTGAAAGTGTTGATTGAAGTTTTTTTGGTCTAACAATGTGGTTTTCTGGGTCTATATTAGAACACCAAACTTTCAAAATTTTGAGTGTTCTAATATCGAACCCTATTAATCGAAAATTTAAAACAGGGAACATACAGAACAGCAAATTTTTTCCCAGGGAAAAAAATTTTCTGTTCCAAAACACACACACACAACACAAGCACACCAAACAAACAGCAATCCACCTAAACTCATACACCTAACCCTACACTAAACTATACATACACCACTAACTATCCACTTACCTTAACCCAAACCCTAACCCTAAGGTCCGTTGTTATCGCACAGTCACCTCACCTGTGCCCTAATCCTAACTCACCTACCCTGCCCTGACCCTCACATCCACACAATCACAAACTTACCTGAACCCAACCCGTAACTTTCCACCACAGAGCTGAAAATACTGAAGCAACAGAAACGGACAACTGAATTCTTTCCGTAGGAAAAATTTCGGTTTTCTGTTTCTTCGATATTTTCAGTGTTCACTGAAAACGGGTCGATATTAGAACACTCGAAATTTTGAAAGTTCAGTGTTCTAATATACACCCAGTTTTCTTGGTATCACTCCTTAGTTGTCGGAATTTAATATGGTCAAGTGGGTCTCTGAGGTGCGCCAGTTGCCCCATGCTTTATTTCTTGCTATGATTTTGTTTTTGGTTACTTTAGAGAACCAGGGGCCGGTCTTGGTTTTGGCTCTAAGGGTGCGGATAGGAGCGTGGGAATCTAGAATGGAGAGGAATTTAGAATTAAAATAGTCTACAGCATCATCTAGTGGAAGTTCTTTAAGTATGGTCCACTTGCATGTTTTGAGTTCATTCTGAAAGTCAGTGGAGTTAAAATTCTTGTTGTTTCTGATAGATTTATAAAGAACTTGGTGGTGGTTATCTACTTTATGCTTGATGTAAGTGAGTAGGTGGTCACTTTTATCATCTGGGAGGGTACCTGTGTTATACAGGTCTGGGTGATTGTTGATAAGACTCCAGTCCGGGATACTGCCTTTGTAGTTGGACTTATTTATTCTGGTGGGTGAGGATACAAGTTGGGTATAGCCGTGAAGGTTTATATGGGTGGTGGGAGATTCAGAGGAACAGTTGTTCCAGTCAGTATTAACGTCTCCTAACACCATAGTTTCATGGGGATATGTGTTGGAAAGCCATTCAAGGAAGTCTTCTAGGGTATCTGCATTGTTGCCTGGGGGGATATAAATGCAGGCAATGGATATCTTGTCTTTTCTTCATATATTAAGCCTCTTGACATACCAAGTATTTTATTACCTCTTTCAATAATATTAACATTGATTATTCTATTGGGAAATAATGAATGTAATTCCCAAATTGTTTTAATTTTTCATGCTTTACATTTGTTGCTAATGGTACCCATCTTTTATACATAAAGTCAACCATGAGTGTTTCAACAAGATGGCATTTAAAATAAGATACAAATTATTGCAAATGAAAAAAGTGACTACAATACATATATACTGGAAAATAGGCAATCACATTACAAGCACTGGCACACAATTAAGAAATAATCATGTCTAACTAGGAGAGTAAATGGATTTGCCCTCTGATTATACTATTTTTTAATGATGGTGAAGCCTGGGTAGGTCGATTTTCACAGCAATCAGCAAATCTGGGTTCACTGCTTGTTGATATAGATGATGGAAGCTGCAGAAGATTGTAGGGTAGAAGGCAGGATTCATATTCAGTGACCAAAAAAGGCCAGTTTTTATGCTCTCTACATCCTCAAAATGAACATCTAGGTGATATAATGTGCCAGATGAGTTGTATTGACAATGACTGCACAGAAACATCATATAAAGTTAAAAATGAAGGTTGTGTTGAACCGGGTTGCTATGTGATCCAACAGTAACAGTAGTACAATACTGTTAATCTGGTACAGCATGGCAGTATGAAGTATCTATTGCTTCAGCAGATTTCAAAAATTTAAGAGACACAACCTTTCACTGGAAGGTAGATTTTTCCACCATTTTGAGACAAGGTCTGTTTGCAGGAACTTGGTTAAGAACAGGAAATGGAGGAAGCAGTTTGCAGCAGAAGTGGTATGTGGTCACTGTATAATCTAACTGCATAGTGTCATACAAAAATAAAAAATACAAAAATTGCAAGAGCTGTGTAAGCATGGACTCTATGGAAAACATTTCTATTAAGATTCCAGAAAGCAGACTGCACTTTATATTGTGAAGTATGAAATACCTAAGCTGTAAATGTGCTAAAGCTTTGGTTATTCATCTTCACAATAAACTGTACAGTGGATAATTTGTTTTTCCTGAAAGCCAGGAAACTATGGTGACAATTCTCAGAAAGAGAAGCCTGCAGTGTGGTCTGCCTTTTCAGCTTGATGACAGTGGATTTGGGTGCATGGACTGATTAATTCATTAACTGCCAGAACGAGCAACATATGTGAACCACGTTAGTTAATAAATTGATAACTGATAGATTTAACTCTCTGTTACTTTACCATTTTAACATTAATGCCTGTGACTTTACAAGTAGTCATCCACAATATTACATTTGCAAAGCATCCAGAAATTATGACAGGAGGAGAGGAGAAAATAATGCACAAAGAAAAGCAACATTTTTGTAACTGGACAGTACAGTGTTTCATTCATCCGGCATACACTCAGCTTACAAAACCATGTCTAACAAAAAGAAGAAAAAGGTTATTTGTAAAATTTTTGTCTTTTGTTTTCATAGGATCATATGAGATTACTAGGCTATCGACCTGGAGCTCATTTTAAGCCTAGCCATTTCATCCCAATGTAATACCATAGAAGTGCTAGTCAATATCCAAGATTCCATTTAGTGATGAACGCCCATGTCCAGGAAGGTTTTGGGGTCTTTTGAAGCAGTTATTTGAAAATAATCATGTAATGCCATTGCTTTGCATTGTGCCTGGCTGCTGTTATGAAGCCATGTATGCTGCATCTTAGCTCCCATCCTTTTATCAAGAACAGCAACATCATCACTCCTTGGATCATCAGTCTCATTCGAAGGTTCTATCCCACCCAACCCCTCCCCAGCTGTAACCAGGCTAAAAAACTTCTCAAAAACTGACTACAACCTCCTAAGGGAGGGTATCAGCAGCTTCACACCACCGCCTCCCTCAGATCATGCAGATAACTATGGTGAACAGTATGCCAGAGCAGTATACAAGCACCTGTACAACTGCATGGACTCAGCCATACCCAGCAGAACTAAAACCTGCTCCTCAAGGAAACACAAACCTATGTGGTGGACATCCTCTATCAACAGGCTTTACAACAAAAGCAAGAAACTGTTGTCCAAGGGTAAAAAGGCACACATTCCCAATTGGAAAAACTCCCTCCTTAGCCTCAAAAGCAAATTAGATCACTAGTAAAAACCTCCAAAGCCAATTATGAGTTTAAACTATCCTCAAAAACAGAGGGAAACCACAAGTCCCTTTTCAGCTATGTTAGGAACCTCTACGGCAAAGCCGAAGTTTGTTCCGAACTACTACTTAATGGTACCAGTTAAACTCATCCTGCGCACTTAGCCAATCTGCTGACTGATAGATTCAGCGCAAACTTCACCCCCTTATTACCCAGGCCCAGTTGACATCCCCAGTAGTTGTCTCACACCTCACATCTCTGTTAATGAAGTGTTAAAGGCCCTATCCAAGGCAAAGAACAAAGCTTCCATGGGACTTGATAGTATCCCAAGAGGTATTCTGCACAATCTCCAGCAAGAATTAGCTTCTCCATTGAGCACCCCATTCAACCACAGCTTAACTACAGACTTCATTACAGCAGAGTGGAGAACTGCCATTGTCATCCCTTTGCACAAAGGTGGTGCCACTACTGACCTGGGTAACTATTGTCCCATCAGCTTGACAAGTCTGATCTGTAAAGGTATGGATCATATTATTATAGATCTCATAAACAAGGACATAGGCAATCTCCAAGCTCTCAACCCCAACCAATTTGGATTTGTCAGGGGCAGATCTTGCCTATTGAACCTAGTTGACTTCTTTCTTTTCTTTGAGACTGTCACCAAGGCAGCCATGGATGAGGGAAAGTCAGTACATACAACTTACCTTGACCTGGCCAATGCCTTTGACACAATCCCCACTCGGGCATCACTGAAAATCTAACACAACTTGGTGTTAATCCCTATCTAGTCAGATGGGTGTCCAACTGGCTCACAGATAGGACCCACATGGTCAAAATAGGTGCTGCCACCTGCGACAACAGAGCTGTCACTAGTGGTGTTCCCCAGGGATCTGTCCTGGGTCCCCCTACTATTTGGCATATACTTCTTAGAGGTTCAGGCAAAAACGAAGGGCCTGTGGCTGACCAAGTTTCCAGATGACTGTAAGTTGCGTGCTGTTATTGACTCCCCAAATGATGTTAACATACTGCAAGAGGGTCTCACAGCTACAAATGACTGGTGCCAAAGTCATGGCCTTAAGTTAAACACAAAAAAATGTATTATCATACCATTTGGCAAAAAACATGCCCCCTACTGATTACCACATCAATGACAACCCCCTAAGCACACAACCTGTGGTGACAGACCTGGGCACTCAGGTTGACAACAACAATCTCACATTCGACCATTATGTGGCAGCGGTTGTCAGAAAAGCCTTTTACTTGGTTCATCTCATAAGTAAAGGGATTGCATCCAGAAAAAAGGAAGTTATTACCTCTCTGTACTCCTCCCTTATTAGACCTATAATTGAGTATAATGCCCCATTTGGTATGTACCTCTCCAAACACCTGCACCAACTGGAAAGGCCATAGAAATACCTCACAAAGAGAATCCATGGCCTCCAACACCTATCCTATGTGGATAGGCTTAAATCACTATCACTCTACTCGATATCATACAGATTTGCTCAGAGGTGATCAGGGTCTTGCCTACAAGGCAATGTCAGACCCTGCTCTACTGGAGATGCTCCTTATCCATAAGTCTAACTTCTCGCACATTACCTGCTTAATAGGGCTAAATCTTAATAGGGCTAAATCTAATATGCAACATCAACAAAACATGCTGGAGGGACAGGTTTGTCTCCCAGAGGCTGCCTCTTCTCTGGCATAGACTTCCCATACATGTCAGAGTACCTTGCTGACCCTCCTCAAATGCAACCTTGATGAGTGGATGGAAACGATAAATTCGTCCCAGGGGTTCCACCTTTATTCCTCATTGACAGGGGTGACAGGTGCTGACTGAGGTTTCTTTTTTTGGGATAAGCTCTTGGCGAGGCTCGTAAGAGCCTCAGGGTCATTAGCCTAGTAATCTCCTATGATCCTATGAACATGGGTACATTTCCATGACATGAGATATGGTCTAACACTTCAGGGTCTATATTTCAAATTACAGTTTTATAGCAAATGCATATAAGGCCCAGTTAGAAAGACCCTGTTGAAGCACAGGAATGTGTCCAAATATATTTGCAAGTGTCTTTATAAAACATCACAGGAGATTAATATTTATAAGCATCCTCTCAACAACTCTGAAGGCAATTATCAAACTGAGGTGGAGGTCTAGGGTCTACTATGCCCACAGCAGCCATGGTTTTCTAGATGCTCTGAAGTACATTTTAGAGTTTTTTTTCAACCTTTCAGTCTGATGATAACAGAAAAATCATGATTAAGGGGAAGACAAATAGTCATACTGTAACCAAGACTGCACTTTAATAATTGTGGAGGAAATTATTGAGTTAATTAGGAGGGGAGTTCAAGGACAAGAGGTTCCCCGAAGCCATGATTTTCTAGATGCCCCGATTTTAATTTTAGAGATTCCACCAACCATTTGATATAATGAGGTCCTGTGCAAAAACATGACCAAGGAACAAAAATTCAATCTTATTTTTTCTTTTAAGGAAGCAATATGTTGCATCTATGGCTTAGTATTAAAAACTGGTAAAACAGTAGCTATTAATAAACTCAGAAAACAAATACAAGTGAGGATAAATAAATGCAATCTGGGAATAGTGCCTGACTCACAGCACTAAAAATAAAGGCATCTTCTCAGTGTATCATTGTGGCATCAGAGTAAGATGACAGTGAAGGAACAGGTGGCCACAGTTATATATCTCAAGTTTCTGCTGCCATACTACAGACAGCATGGCTCATCATTTCTAATCTCATAAGATGTCTACCTTCTCTGAATTCCTCTGATATCAGATGGTAGTGAAAGTGAAAAACCAGATGGAGCATGTCAATATATTTCAAAGTGTTGCTGTCAGATGTATATAGAAGGCATGCTAACCCCCAAAAGATCTGATTGCAAGGAAATTGAAATGAATAACTGACAACCATGCTTTCCAAGATTTTGCTTTTAGACAGTATCCTGCCCCAAAACAAGCTATAGTGGCCTTCTGGTCCTACTTCCAATGTCTATTTGTGAGGAACATTAAAGAAATAATGACCACACTATCCCAGCCCCCACATAATCTATAGTGACCTTCTGAATACAACTTTGAGGTTTGAGTGTGAGGACAATTGAAGAAAATTGAAGAAATAATCACCACACTCGCCCCAGCCCAAACAAGCTACAGTAAACTTCTATGAATACCTGTGAGCTGAGCCAGTTTTAGACTATGTGGAGTTCAGGGTAAAGAAATTATCTGCCATTGTTAAAACTCACTTAGTCTGCTTGGAATATGGGGCCACCAGGCTCCCAGAAGCTTTGGAGGGCCTAGGTGTTCTGTGCTGCATTTTACGCCTTATTACTGAAAAATAATGTTTTGTTAAATATGTTTTTCTGCTACTCAGAAGAATTATGTGCATGCCAACCAAAACATTGAGTACCCACAGTGCACACATTCTGAACAGTTACCATTTGACAATTCATCCATTTCTTTACTTTGGGGGTGCTGGTGGAAACAAAAACACGTGAATAATCAATACAAATAGGAAGGACATGCAGACACCACACAGAATGCACCACAGCCAAGAACTCAACCAGACAGGCAAGTGCTGTGAGATGCCATCTCTACTCACTGTGCCCAAGTGGCAATGATCAGTTGTTTCACACACATCCTGTGCAGTGCACCAAATATATCTACTTGTTGTGTAAAGTGCTGATGTTTGAATGTGATGGAAAGTGAAAGAAATGATGGCTAGTCAATCTCTTGCTCCTCAGTACACTGCAACACCCCACATTAAACCCAAAGAAGAATAAACTCCATCAATGACAGTTTATAAGGATTTCAGCAAATGCAATACAGTTTGTGATTCAGCTCCTGTCACTAAAGATCATTGACTTATCACAGTGATCAAACAACAACAGTGGTATGTCACTTTTATCAGCAGCTTTTATAACCATCAACAATAGCCACATTATTGATCTTGGACACCTCAGCTGTCTAACTGTGATAAAAATATGGCCAGAGTACAGTATTCAAATGTGCTTTTCACAAAGGCACATCAGCTCTGTAAAGCCAGACTACAGATTGATTAAATTGGTCATAATGGCCTGGCCATTCATTTTCATCCACAATCTGGATTTATTATGAGACAGCTCTTTCTAGAGTTATTAATGATCTCATAGTTGAAAGATATCATCACTTTATTCTGTTTGTGATCTCTCATTGGGATTTGATTTGGTGGACAATTCTATTCTTTTGGACCATTGTGAACATTACTATAGTATCTCTAGTACTGTCCTCAACTGGTTTGCTTCATACCTATCTGGTCAAACTTGGCAGCGGGTTCAGGCTTAAATTCTTTTTCCTTCAACCCTTTGGTCAGCAGGGTACCACAGGACTCTATTCTTGGCCCTATGTTGATGCCCATTTTCTATGGCCTGTTAGTGACATTATTCATTTGAGAGGGTTGCAGTGCCATTGCTATACTGATGACACACAAGTGTCCCTTTTATTCCCTTTAGGATTCTGTGACTGCTATTACTTCCCCGTCACATGACCTGGAACTCATCTAAGAATGGATGGTTAACAACAAGCTTAAGCTCAATACCTCACAGGCTGCTGCATTGATGGCCCATGTCACACTGAGGGACCCTTCCTTTCCTGCTCTATCCCCTGACATTTTTATTAGGATGATACATTTTCATTAGTGACACAAATCTGTGACCCTGGTGTGATACCTTATGCCAGACCAATACTTAAGGCCCATCTCTAATCTGTCACCAGGTCTTTTGTTTCCATCTGCGGAACATTACCCTTATTAAGCACCTTATTTCTGCTAGTGAATTCCCTACAGTGCTGCATGCTTTGATTCTCTCTTGTGTAGAGTACTCTGATGCTTTATATGTTGGCCTACATGATTCAGAAATTGCTCATTTCCTGCTGGTGCAAAATTCAGTAGCTTGGGCACAAATGGGGTTAGAGTGTGCCATGACATTACTGGAAAACCCAACAGAATCTCCATTGGCTACGTGTAAAACAATGGATTATCTAAAATATTCTTGCCTTAGTTTATCTAGCACTTCATGATTGTGGTCTAGCCTCCATTTTGGACCTTCTACATTGGTATAATCCTATTCATATACCCACCTTCAGGACACAAAGTCTCCTGATAGCCTCTACCCAGTAACCTTGAATCATCTGTTTCCTGATAATTTAGTTATCAAGATATTCTTTTATGAAACTTCTTCTCTGGCTGGTGTCTGGACACCTCTACTTTAGCAGGATTTTAAAAAAGTTAGAATTAAACATTTTTACTGTATTAATTGATTTGTTTTGTTGGATTATTCCGATGGTTTAAGTTACAATTGTACACAATACACAATGTAAAGCGGTCCCCAACAACAACAAAATATGAAGTAACCACAAACCACAGGCTAAGACAGACTGCCAAGCAGGATGAAAGTACTCAATTACTTTGAATATTTTTTTTTATGCAGTAATATTCATGGAACTGTGAGTTTTTATGGCCCTATGCAGTCCGTCTTTGTCTGTAGTTTGTGGTTACTTCATATTTTGGTTAAGTTACAATTGTGTTTTAAGCCCTGTGTTAACTGTTATTTATTGGTTTTTACAGTCCCTTGGCTCAGGTACTTAAATTTTCTAGAATTTAAACTTAATTTTGATTACTTTAGAGTAAACAAAATGTAATATGTCTTAACAGAGTACTGATTGCTAAACTTTAAAATACCATGTTGAACAAAGCACAAGTAAGGTGAACTGTGGTTTTTCCCTCCAATTTATTGGCACCTCAGTTTTATTTTCTGTCACCTTCCCTCTTTAATATGTGACAATGAGGTTTGCCACTTAAAGAGGTAACACAGAAGGCAGATACAAAGTAAACAGAATGTATTACTATCTGACCTACAGGTATCAAAAAGGAAACTATGGCACAATGCTTTTCATAGCAGCAATTTGTGACAGAGTAACAAAGATGAATAAACATAATAACCAGGAATTTGAAATATTTGGGGCATCACACTTGCTTTCCAGGTTTAAGAGCAGCTATGTTGTAGCATGAACAGACAGACACTGGTAGCAAACAATGGCTTCTACCAGCAATATACAAAAGGAAATGCAACCAAACTTCATGCATGCATTGCATCTGTGCCTCTTATTTAGCAATAAACAGCACAGCATAGGTGTGCTTTTTTGAAGACCCTGACAAGAGAGTTGCCCCCACCCCATGTTTTTAGTGTGCTTGCTGGTTGATCGGTGGTTAGAGGTTCCCTTGTATTTGCAAGATCCAATAGTGAGAAAGAGTCTCAACATACCGAGGACTTAAGAATACACATGGTGAAATATATAAGAAGTCTGACATTGTTGTATCTTGGAGAATTTGCCCTTCTCTGAGGTCTAGCCATCCTGGAGTTAGTGTATATAAATTGCATCAGTGTGAAGATTGCAGCCCTGCAAAAATGTTTTCAGAGTATAACAGTGAGTTTTATGCTTCACTTATTTAGCTGCAAGATTACTTTTAATTTTTTCAGAATTTTGGGACTCTCACTACTGAGTCTCAAACTTATTTATCCCTTTTCTAAAGAACTCATTGAATTGCAGGCCTTTGCATACCTATCCTTTTAAGCTGAAGTGATTCATTAGAGATGTCATTTCCATTTATTTCATGTGCACGTTCTAGTACATGTATATACATCTCCAATGCACTAATGACTTTTTGCTGCTAACAGTGTGGCACTTAACTCTTCAGCTTTCACTTTTGGAAAAGGGTTGTCTTTTTCATAGCTTCATAAGTTCATACTTTGCTAACAATGACCAGGGTATTCAGAAGACTAGCTGTGCAACCCAACCCAGTTTTGTCCACGAGTTTCTTGGATGCCTATATGGTGGGGTATGTTAAAGAGTTAGTTAACATTTATATGGCAAGAGGGGTATGTTAGTTGGGATTAATTTACTTACTGTCAACCTCTGTCCATGAGGGACTTAGGGACCAGACTGGGAGGTAAATTTGTGATTTCCCATCCAATGATCAAAGTTTCTTTTGAAAAGGGTCAAGGATTAACTCTGCTTCATGAGGATGGGGAGGTTTATACCATAGATCAAGGATCCTTTGAGACACATAGCCTCTCCAGAATGCTCTATTTATGTTGCTTCATTAGACAACAGTAAAAGGCTTACACTCTATTTGTCTGCCACTAATCCTTTCTTTGGACAAATACTGTGGTATGCTAGGTTTGTAGATGACATTTTTATGTTATGGAAGGGCTCCGGCTCTGATCTAGACCAATTTTTGGATTAGTTGCATTCAACAACTGATTTTTTAAGGTTTACACACCAGAGTTCAGCCACTGACATAAGTTTTCTTGATGTCAAAATCAGTAAATCTGATTTGAATCATCTCCGCAGTACTATATACCATAAACCAACTAGAAAGAACACATTGCTGCATAAATCTAGTATGCACCCTAGACACATTCCTAGGAATGTGTTAAGAGGGCAAGTATTTAGGACACTCAGGCTACATAGTAATGACAATGATGCAGTAGCTGCATTGAATAACTTGAAAATTTAGTTTCTGGCTAGAGGATATTCTAGTGCAGACATTGATAATGCAATATCTGATGCCTGGAAGCTTAGAGATACTAGGTGCAAACCTTATTATAATCACAACAGAGCCACCGCAGATGCAACACACAGTGCCACAGTTGAGAATGACGTTAGAGTGGTTCTCCTGTTTTCTAGCAACATTAATCAATATGTGGATGTTGTTAAGAAATACTGGTACCTTTTACAAGAATTTCCTGGCCTTGTAGACAAGGTTGGACTGACCCCACATTTCAGTTTTAAGAATAGCAAGTCACTTAAACAACACCTTTGCCATGGGGAAACATGCAAAAAGTTAACTCACTCTGTTCGCCGTGGAGCTTTTCCATGTAGGAACTGTAGTGCCTGTCAGTTTGTTTATAACAAAAATAATTATGTGCATCGTACCAGGCATTTTTCGTTACATTCTAATCAATGTTTAGATTGTAGAACCATTGATGTTGTTTATTTTTGTTTTTGTCAACAACGCCATGCTTATTATGTAGGCAAAACAAACAGAATGTTGAAAGATCGTATATAAGAACATGTGAGAGACATTACCAACTGTAAACAATCCAGTGCTCTGACCTGTCACGTTATGTCTAATGATCGTTCACATTCTTTTAAATTTTTGATTTTGCAACATATTTATATGAATCCTAGGGGTGGTGACATAGAAAATATTACAGAGGGGCATGAGCAAAAATGGATACTGAAGCTTAACGCTGAGAAGTTTTCTGGATTGAATGCTGCCACTACTTTGGTTCCCTTTTTGAAGGCTCGACCACTCATGCACTGATTTCTAGATCTTTTAGAAGATATTTTAGATGTTTTTAGCTTTTTTATATGTTTTACTGTGATTGTTTTATCTTATATATGTATGTACATGTTTTTTTTACACTGTATATAGTGTGGTTATATATGCTTAGTAACTTTGTGTGTAACATTATATGCATAGTGCATCTTTATTGTAGGATTCACTGTGGTAAGCTTCTCTTGAATTTGATTGTGTACAGCTTGCTAACCCTAATTAGTTAACTGAGTAATGGATATTTGACTATTTAAATAGAGTGTAAGCCTTTTACTGTTGTCTGATGAAGCAACTTTATGTTGTGAAAGCGCTCACCATTTTCTGTTTTGTCTATCAATAAACATTCTCAGTGTGCTAGCTCAGTGCATTTTCTTTCATTTTGTTTGGGCTCCTTTTTGCACCTTGCTTTTACCTACGACCATTTTTGATTTTTATGCTCTAGTTATGTGTCAGCCAAGTTCACTTCCTTGGATCTAGTGCTTCTGGTGCTGTTTATTTTGCAGATGTAAAATGAGAACCATCAAAGCTGGACCTGAGGATGCCTTATATGCTGGGCCTAGATCACCTCTCAGTAACCTGTAGGATACTGAGAACAGAGATAGGACCTTATGGTGATCTGTGTAGGGCAGGGCATTCATTCCCTGGGTGAAGATCCTTTGAGGTCATGCCAACTGTTACAAGTGCCTGGTTAAGTACATGTGTCAAAGGAGACATTGTACTTGATGATGGGTTTGATAAAGGCTGACTATAGTGGTACTATAAATTCCTTGGACCTTGATGCCATACCCTTGCTTATGAGTTGGGCAACATAGAATGATTTTTCTTACTAAGTAGGCTACTTGTTGGTCAATGTCCATATTACTGTCTACATATGTTCCCAGATCTCTACCTATCAAATAAGTTCATAGGGGTCTTTTACCAATGATGTAAGTAGCTTGGGTGGACATTTTCCCAAAGGGCACTATAATGCATTTCTTCACATTGAATTCTAATCAGTGGTTTTGACACCATTGACTTGTTTGTGTTAGACCCTCTTATAGGATGTAGAAGTCTTGGAGGGGGGGCTATGATAGCTCTCAATATACAGTCATCTGCGAACTTGCTGAGCAAGACACCTTTGACTTTAGCCTTGACTTATGAGAAGTAGATGTCAAACAGCAGCAGACCCAACACACAGCCCAGGGGAACTCTGTTGGTAACCAGTCTTCTGGTGTTGGTGGTTTCACTGATCCTAACATTTTGATCCTATCTATGAGCCAGTCAAAAATGCAATGAGTTAATGTAGTGATTCATGCCTAGTTCAGCGAGTTTGTCAACAATACATGAGGAGGGTGCTGTATTGTACACCTTGGCCAGGTCAAATAGGTTGTATGCATAATTTCCCCTCATCCACAGCCTTGGTGACCATCTTGAATACATCTGCCAGGATGAGTAGGCAAGACCTTCCTTTAACAAAGTCAACCTGGCATGAGTCCTATGTCTGTAGGTTGCCAATTTCCATGATAATTTATTCCATAGTTTTGCATATTAGACTTATCAGACTAAAGGGTCTGCTGATCCTGGGGTCAGTTGATGGTCCACCCTTATGAAGACCGATGACCATTGTGGCCCTCGATTCACCTGTCATGTAACCTATTTTGAGGCTGTTGCTGAATAGTGCCTCAAGTAGTCAACTAGGTCATGTTTTAGGCTATTTAGGGGGCAACCAGGTATATTGCAGGGGCCCAATGAAGCAGTGTTTGTGGCCTTAGCGAGTACCACCATGACATACTCTATTTGTTGATAGTTGGGGGTATAGTGGAAGGGATTTCACAAAGTGTAGTGACCAGTGAAGTTAGAGCTAAATTTAACAGCCAGTAGATTCATTATATCACTGTGGTCAGTGAGGGCTGTTTCACTTGCTATCAGTTCTGCATACTGTCGAGTGTTACCTTTAAGGCTCCTGAATCCTGACATAGCTGAAGAAGGCCTTGTGATTGTCCTTAGCATGGGAGGCTATCCTGTCCTTGTAATTGGTCTTGTTAGACTTTATTAGACCTCCTAGTATCTTGTTTAGTTGAATCAGAAAGCTGCTCTTTCTGATTTTGGCATTGGTGTTAGTTGTTTTGATATATACCCTGTTAAGGTAAGTATTCTACCAGTGTTTTTTTTTTTTTTACTTAGATCTTGACTTACTTCTGGTAGTTACAGCAGACTCAATGCAGCCATTTATATGTTTGTATAGGGTTTCTGTAAATAACTCTGCATAGCTAGCTGTGTGCTTGGGGTGTGAGGGAGCCATGAATTTTGAAAAAAACTGTTGCTTAATAGGATGCAGTTTGTTTTAGAAAAGTTCCTAACTGTTCATAGGTTCATAGGTTCATAGGTTGGTACTAGGCTATCAGCCCTAGGGCCTATACAAGCCTAGCCATAACAATTCCCTGGCTATTTCTTCCCACACTATTTACTTCCCTGGACCTCTGTCTAGCAGGGCGACTGATGTGATCCCCGGGGTGAATTTCCTTTCTCCCATCCAATCGTCAAGGTTCCTTTTTAAGAGGACCAAAGAGGCACTCTGCTTGACATGTATGGGCAATCTATTCCAGAGTCTGGGGAGTCTCTGGGTCAGGAACCTATCCCTCCAGCATGTTTTGTTTATTGTGATGACAAGGTTTACATCCCTGGAGCGTGTGGCTCTGAGGGATTGGGATTTCTTTAAGTGTAGCATGTCCAACAGCTCTGGGTTTGACATGGCTTTGTATGTTAAGCAAAGATCACCTCTGAGTAGACGATATGCGACAGAGTATAGCTGGAGTTTTTTAAGGCGGTCAGCATAGGGCATCTGCTTTAGGCCTGAGATTCATTTAGTGAGGTATTTCTGTGGCCTTTCCAGTTGTTGCAGATGTCTTGAGAGGTACATACCAAACGGGGCATTGTATTCTATAATGGATCTAATGAGGGATGAGTACAGTGGGACAATGATTTCCTTTTTTCTGGATGAAAAGCCCTTAGTGATGAGGTGTGCCACATAGAAGGATTTCCTGACTGTTGTGGCGATGTGGTTATCGAAGGTGAGACCACTGTCCACCTGTGTCCCTAAGTCTGTTATCAAACTTTCGGTGTTTAGTGTACTGCCACCTATATGGTAATTCACGGATACATGTTTTTTCCCAAAGGGGATAACTATACATTTTGTGGCATTGAGCATGAGCCCATGGCTCTGGCACCAAGCATCTGTTTCTGTAAGGCCCTTTTGTAGAGTATCCACATAATTTGGGGATTAAATAATGGCACCCAGTTTGCAGTCATCTGCAAACTTTGTTATCCAGAGTCCCTTAGTGTTGGCCTGTACTTCAGAGAAGTAGATGCCAAGCAAGAGTGGTCCCAGGACTGAACCCTGAGGTACTCCACTTGTCACTTGTCTGGAGCTGGATTTGGAGTCGGCTACTTTTACAGTGTGGGTTCTATCAGTAAGCCAGTTAGCAACCCATTGGGTGACGTAGGGATTAATGCCCAGCTTAGTAAGTTTATCTATGATTCCAGAGTGGGGGATGGTGTCAAAGGCCTTGGCAAGGTCTAGATAGGATGTGTGGACAACCTTACCCTTGTCCATGGCTCTGGAGACTGATTCAAAGAAGTCAATCAAGTTCAGGAGACAAGATCGGCCCTTCACAAACCCAAACTGGGTGGGGTCCAGTGTTTGAAGGTTGCCAGTGTCTTTGTTTATAAGCTCCATGGTAATACGCTCCATGGCCCTGCAGATAAGGCTTGTCAGACTGATGGGACGGTAGTTTCCGGGATCCAAGGTGGATCCCCCCTTGTGGAGTGGGATAACTGTAGCTGTGCGCCACTTAGTGGGCACGAAACCTGAGGTGAGGCTATGATTAAACATGACACTTAGGTGATGTGCCATTTCATATTGTAGTTCATGTAGTACACAGCCCGGGATGTCATCTGGTCCCATGGATGCTGTATTCTTAGCTTTGGAGAGTGCGTTTTTTACCTGTGTGGCCATTATTACCGGAATTTGGCAATCTTCCGATATTGAGATGGGCCATTTAGGGGGTGAGAGGGGGGTGAAGTTGGCACTGAATCGATCTGCCAGGATATTGGCAATATCCTTGGGATCAGTATATTTAATGCCATTCTGTTTTAGCTCAGAGCAGATCTGAGCATTGCCATTTAGATTCTTGACATAGTTATAGAATGCCTTGTTATTGTCTTTGGAATATTTGGCAATTTTATTTTCGTAACTAGCTTTGGAGGATTTTATGAGGGATCTCAGTTTCTTACTGAGGCTGGTAAGGAAGTTTTTTGCATCCTGGGATTTTCCTCTTTTCTGCAACAGTTTCTTCCTTTTGTTGTAAAGTTTGTTTATGGCAGGGGACCACCAGATTGGCTTCTTTTTTTTGGATGAGAGCATCTTGGTTATATTTGGGATGGCACGATTTATGCATGAGTGGATGTGCTCGTACAGTGCCTTAGTGTAGGATTCAGCAGTTGAACTTTCAGCTCCTGTCTGCATGGGTGTCATGAAGTTTGTCACTTCTGACTTGAGTAGCATGAAGTTGGCTTTGGAGAAGTTTTTTTATGGAGGTTTCCTTACTGGGGGGTGGGGGTGGGATGTGGATGTTAAGGGTGATTAGCTTATGGTCAGACATGACTAATGAAGGGATGACCATAGGTGTGGAGCACCGATTTCCCATGTTGGTAATGACCAGGTCTAGGATATTGGAGCCCCTGGTGGGACTATGGATTAGTTGATCCAGGGCGTTGGAATTTATGAATTCCAAGAACCGTAGGGCAAAGGTGTTGGTACATGAGTAGCTTTCCCAGTTAATGGCAGGGTAGTTAAAATCACCCAGTATTAGGGTGTTTGTTTCTATCTTAATATTTTCCAGTATGTTTAGAAAGGTGTAGTGAGAATCTTGGGGTATGGTGGGGGATCTGTAGCAAGCTACAATTTGGATTGCAGTCTTACCTAGTGTTAGTTGCACCTGTTATGGATTTAGTTTGGTTTTCCAGGTTGATTTTTATTTCGAGGGGAGCAGCTTTGTGGTCCGACCTCACCAATGGATGGGGGAGGGGTTACAACTTTCTCCCATGTACTACATCTAATATGTTTGATCTTATGTTTGAAGTCCAAACTACCTGATCCAGGTGTCTGTGTTTATAAAGTTCAAGAAACAGTGTGTCTGTGAGTTAGAGGCAGTGTATGTTTCCCAGTCTATAGAGAGGTATGGTCTTCTGTGAATAGGGTACTTGGTTAGATGGTGAGTGCTTCTAGTAGATCTGGATAAGAGTTTTGAGCTTCATGGGTCAGACAGGGAGACCTGTAGCTGGCCAGGATATGGTTAGGAACCTTGTCTATGGAGATTTGGATGTGGATGAACTATAGGGCATCATCCTGTTTAACCATCCTGGTAGTGTATTGGTTGCTAATGTAGATTGAGACACCTCCACCTTTAGCCCATGTCTGTGCTACTGTTGGTTTAAATACGTAGAAAGCAATGTAGCCTTCCACTGCTGAAATAATTTCTGCAGCTTTAAACCAAGTTCCTATAGCAGCACAGATCTCTACATTCCCCAAAATATAAGGAGAGCTTGTAGAGTATGGAGTTTAGGCTCCTAGCATTGAAAAATAACTCCTTAAGGATGCTTGAGGCTTTTTTTCCCCCCAATGTTGGTAGTTTTGTCATTTTGGCATTGCATAAAACAGGCCCTAAGGGGTTAGATAAAGTTTTAGGCAATATCTGAAAGCCCAGGGGTGACAGGTGTAGAGCATCCTTGGCAAAGCAAAGTGGTATGTTAACCATATCCTCCAGTGCTGATAGTTATTGGAGCCTTCAGTGACACCAGAAACACCCAGTTAAAATCAATCATTTTCTCTTCATATCATGGCATTATCCTTGTTAAATGTAAAATGCTGCTCAATGCATCTTTGACACATATTCAGAGAGAGCCATAATGTCTCTTTTCATATAGTCCAGTGATGTATACACCTACATGGACAATGACAGAATCATACTGGAACCATTGTTGCAGTGATAAAAGTGAATGTGTGATACTGTGAATCCTTGCTCCAGATAGGCAACTAACCGTATCTTCTCCTTGGTCAGCCTACTGAAAGGAGCGTGTGTGTGTTATACAATAGGGACTTGGTTTTACAGGGGTCACCCAAGTGTTGCCTAGGGTTAAGGCTAGATGTTAGATAGTGCTGTGATCTCATATTGAATAAAGAAGTCTAACTGAAAAATAAACACAGAGCGACACACACGCCACATAAACATCCTTAGAGTGGAAGTACTACCTACTTAGCAGTTTTTTTCTACATCTGCTAGTAAAGACAAAGATGAGCAAATCGTTTGCTTTTCTTTCTTTAGCTAAGCAAGATCGCTTTGCTCTGACAACTACCTACTTAGCCAAAGACTAGAATTCCTTTTTAGAGTGCATAATATATTAAAAATTACCAATGACTTGGGTAGTTTACCCACAGAGGATACATTTCATCAGGATCTAATAATTCCTACTTCACTCATGGTTATACAGTGATTTTAAATAATAACTTTCTGAATTATTAATACTCCTTTAGAAGTAACTCACATCTATATCTTGAGGGATGCTTTAACAGAGTCTTTGCTTTGGAAGCATCTGAACAAAATTTCATGTGTGTGTTCACATGATGAAGCTATGCAATATATTTAACTAATTCCAGTGATACTACTCTGTTAAATGACTGCCCTTAATATCTTTTCTTGCTGATTATGTTGAAATGACATTTACTGAAATATATTTCCTTTTGTTTCACCTTATGTGCTGTTTACAATATAAATGCATTTTTTCTAAAATAGATTTTCATTAAGTTTCCATCAAAGTCTTGATGAAAGTTAGTACTGATTTAGCATTTTGCTGAATGGGTCTTTTTGCTATAGTTATTGTAATTTACAATTTGTGAAAAAAATCAGCCAATGAAACAGCTGCATTTAATGGCCTCTTGAATGTCTTATATAATATTCTGATTTATGTTATAAAAAACTGTTTTTGTCATCTGCAGTAAACACAATATGTATTCTGTTCTGTGGGAAAACTATGTAATGATTTGTTCTACATAAAAAGTAATTATACTTTACCTCATCCCAATTTCTCACAGGAATGTAGCCACCAAACATAGTAAACTGATCATAGTATAACATCTAAATTATCAAAGCACTGAATGGCTGAATAAATATTAACAATTAGGCAACCATTTCCTTCTGTTTCAAAAGTATTATAATCATTAGATCCTCAGGTTAGAATATATTTTATATTAAATGGGTTTCTTTTATGTTTATTTAATATTTGTTTACTGCAGTCTACCATCTTAAGCTCTTGAGGGAAACTGATTACTCATAATATGCCTGCATTACAGACAATTGAATTATTATACCAATTTTCTTTTGCTCAAAAAACGTTGTCGAAAATTCAAAATATTTTAAATAAACTTGCTTGCTTACTTGTTTTATGAGTGATACATTAGTCAATCTCTGACTATTTCTATTTTGTAAGTGATATCACATAATGGTCTGTAATGTCTGAACACTTTTAGTGAATTATGTGGTACACAACATTTTAATTTCCTCTTTCAGGTCATGTATTATTACATTATTCTAATCAATTATTTTTTCTCTGTTTCATACCTTCCAGTACATCACTTTAATTTCCTTTGACTTGAATCAAAAAATGTTTTCAGGTATTAATAATCAT
Organism: Protopterus annectens; assembly: GCF_019279795.1. Lineage (NCBI taxonomy): Eukaryota > Metazoa > Chordata > Ceratodontiformes > Protopteridae > Protopterus > Protopterus annectens. Next base: position 1,486,840,877 of record NC_056741.1, on the reverse strand, counting down.
GAATTCTAAGAAATATATTCTTATTTTAATGTTAACCATGTCAGTTTTAACAGTGTAAATGGTTTTGGCCAAAGGTCCTAATGCTGTATTTATTTTTTAACACTAGTGACAGAGTTTCAAAATGCCTGGAGAAAGACTTCTTCTCATGGTTCTTGTCATACCGTCTTATTTACTCCACCAACATGGTTTCAGAGTCTGCTTACATATTTTTATATGCTGATGTTTACCATTCTATTTTGTGTTATAGTCACAAAGTTTGAAGAAACAATATGTGTTAGAATTAAAAAAAAAATGTGTGGATATTATAGTATTTGAAATAGTTAATCAATAAATATTGTGCAATTTTTTGAGTCTTGCAAAAAATAAAGTGTAATGGCAAGCAATATAGTGACTACTTGCTGGTATTAGCAAATAGTTTGCTGGCTTCAACCTACTGCAGATAATACAGAATACACTTGTCTGATATTTAAACAAAAACAATTGCTTTTGTGGTTCTGAGAAAAATCAAGCCATCAGCATAGAATATGGTTTGCAAGCTTTAGATAGTTATTCCATAAAAACATTGTAAACAGACCATGACTCATTGCAGTTAAGTACCATTTACCTGATGTCAGACTTCCTCAGTTTAACAGGGAGAGAAAAATGGTGCATGCTGAGAAAGTTATTGCCTCGAAGTAGAAGTCAAAACCAGTGCAGGCATTTCTCAAAAAATCTATACATAAGGATGAAGTGAATAGCAAAGTGAAAACAATTTTAAGTCCTTAAATGAAGGTGCCTGGCAAATTATTCTTATCCATGTTGGGGTAGATGTTGTTCATGACATTATATTAAAAAGGGAGAGTGCTGAATTGATTTTTGTGACTATGTTGTGAGTGACTAAGTAACACTTTTTTCACTAATTCTGCTACTCAGGAGTAAGCAGCACTTTCACTTTAGGTTACTGATAAATGGCAGGTCATTGGAAAGAGTTCATACACAATAATATAATTCTTCTGCTTAGCCCCATCTATTTGGAAATACAGGTAACCTAAAATATATAAAAATGGCTTAGCAGAAAGAGGACGTGATAACTAAAAAGGCAGGATGTAACTCTCCAAAAGCACAAGATGTTTTGTCTGACTCTATTAGTTTAAAGAGATGGCCCTTAACAATTCTGACAGGTACAGCTTTACAGAACATGTAATGTCATAGTGATGGGAAGTCAATAGCAGGAGAGCTTAGAGACAGCTAAGGTAAATTGTGCCTGGGCTGTATACGGGTAGCAGTCCTTGAGATATGATTTTCACACACACACACACACACACACACACACACACACACACACACACACACACACGCACACACACGCACATGCACACACACACACCTGGGGAAGGCTTGCATAGATTTACTCGCTCTGCTACCTTTTGCCCAGACTATATGGTAGTTACACTACCACCAACCAGCTACTCTAAGACTTTTACAATGGTACCAAGTATACTGAGTAAAATTTCTTTCAGGAGCAGCTACAGTGTCACCAAATAAATATAAGTACTCTCAAAGGTTAAACATTTCCTAAAAAGACCAGCCACAATGAAAAGTTTAAATATATTTAATAATAAATAATAATAGAACATGAAGATAGTGAATATCTATTTACAATTAAGACCAGAGTTTCAATCACAGGAAATATTAAAAATAACACAGATGGATAGATTCTCACCAATGCAGAAAAACTATACCTAACTAATCTCACTATATTTGCCTGACTGATTAAAAAAAATTACTGTTCCCTAGTTAAGTTACTTACTACAGCAGGGCAAGATGATGTGGGTGAGTGGTATTGTCAGTTTCAGTAACAGAGTGCTGAGTGTTGAATGACATCTCTTAATCATATCTAAATATCATTTCAGTGCTGGCTATAAAATGACTTCACATCCGTTCATCTGATTCTGGTTACCACACTACTCACTTTACTAGAAATTTGAGCCAGGATCTTGCACATATGTGTCACAATATACACACATAGAGCTTTGATAAGATGTATTATAGCATCTGGAAGGTGTAAAACAATTTTAACACTTCCATTCTTCCTACAGAGCTACTAAGCCAGGAATCTCACAGACATTTTGTCTCTGGCTGCAATCAGAACTGCAAGATACAATCTTTATGGCCTAAACCATGTAATTTAATTTCAGACTATTTTTCAAAGTTATCTGGACTAAGATTAACATCTTCTCTTCCAGCATTCTCTGTTACAGTACATTCATTTCAAGAGTTACAACACAGTCTGACATACAGGTGTATTTTTTTTCTGTCTAGCAAAACCCAGTGTTGATACATTTTAGCACAAGCAACTATGTAAATGCAGTTTCAACACAAGCACCTGTACAAATCAGTTTGATACACAAATGACATATAATTCTTCATGAAACTCCAGCTAACTATGCTAGCATATGTTACACATGCACTGTCCTACTGTCTCTGGCATAGCTGACACTACCATACATCATCACTCCTCCTACTGATCTAACTTATTAATCATGCAATTATGTAATCCTGTAGAAAGTCTTCTGCATTTATTCAGGCATTATACAAAAAAGTCCATTGCAAGAGAGAAGCAGTTATCAACACAGAGGCTTAAAAGGAAGTAGCTGGACTATTAGGTAACAGTTGTGGTGGCCAAGGCTTGTTTCACTGTCAGTCCTGGGGAATCTAAGTGGAACACCAAGAAAGAAATGCTCAAGCCTTGGAGACACTTGATATTTGTCAAGGGGCATGCTAAAGTGAATTAAATCCTTTTATTCAAGTATAAATTAAAAATATCCACATAAACCAGTTATACAACTTCTATGTGTTCCATGTAAGTGCTTTCATTTTTATATATTATAAAACGTCTTGAGACCCATTCTGAAGAAGTTTTGTAATAGCCCCAGTGGGCTGTGTATTGTTCATCTTCCACAGTAACTGCCCTGAGGATATCCTTATTAGTTGCCAGGACAACCCTCACTGGCTTTTTCAGCCCACTGGAGCAGCATATTTAGTCTGAGACCCTACCAGATTGCTAAGCTCCTCAAACTGTAAAGGAAACTGTATCTATTGCACTGCTTGTAAGTACAATCTCATCCATTCAATTACTACACAAAGCTAATGACCATATGTGAGAATGAGGATACAGAATGACCAGGAAATTGTCCAGAATTGTCAGGAAATTGAGAGCTTCATTCTATGACTTAGCTCTTCCTCTTTTCTTGCAGTCCAATACAATACCTGCTGTACATTGGTACTGTGCCATCCAGTAGTCAGTTTCATGATCTTTTTACCCTTTGCTCATGTACAGGACACCATAATACTAAACCTCATCCATTTGGGGATTCTAATCCCCACTCACTGCAACATTTTTTTTAAGAGAATACATTAAATCTTATTTGAATGTGTTATTTGACCAAGCTGCATTCCACTCAGAAGTGAATCACTCCAGCGCACAGGGGAAATTAGTCACCTGAGGCATAGAACATATTATCTCTGGAAAACAAAGATGCAACTCATATCCACAAAGAAAGATCCTATAGCTGATTGTTACTACTATGTTACTTACATTTAATAAATTATTTTCTACTCCAGAGGAGCTTTTCTCCCCGGGTCTCTGCTGAAAATGAGACAAAAGCTCAGCCAGACTAACCTGGTTAACAAATGTAAAATGAATAATAAAATAAGTAAAAGATATTCTCCACACAATGGATGCAAACCTTGATATACTGCCCCTGACAATCACAAGCAAGAAGGGAGACAAAATATAATATTGGGAGTCCTATGCCCATCCTGAATACATCCATCATAATTCAGACCACTCTCAATTTGCAAACACAGCAAATGAATGATATGCAGCAATGGCCCTGGCATGCTGTATCACATCCCATAAAGCATTACATGCTACAGGGTCATATACTTTCTTCAACTGTTCAAAGCACATGTAAAATGGGGTGGTCAACTCCTGTGATGATGCTAATAACAATATTAGAACAAAGAGTTGGTACACTGTTCCATGCAGAGGATGTGTACTTCTCTGCAATGCAAGGCTCAGCTGTTGCATGAAGTTTCCTTTCCAGCACTCTGGTGTAAGATATATTAGGTATATTGAGGAGCATAATCCCATTGTAGCTGGAGCACATGCTATTATCTCCCTTCCAAAAACATAAATCACCACCCATGTTTGCTGGTCCCGAGGTGCATGCTAACTATGACGGCCTGACAATATCCAACATTTCTCTTTCAGCCTCAGCCACTAATGCAGACTTTCTAAAATGGAACTGCATAGTAAATCACAATGTTTCCAGATACAGAAAAGAATACAGTCTCTACAGGTGCTTCAGGTACTGTGTCCATAGTATAAGGTAGGTTCAGGAGTTTCTTAAAATATCCTTTCCACTACCTGACAATGTCCACAGTTAAGGTCAGCATTTTTTCACACTTCTTGAAAACAGTATATGGAATGCATCTGTTTCCACTGCTAAGTCATGGAATGGTTTGCCATAACCTTTATGAGGTAATCTGTGATATCACCAATGCTCTTTCACACCTGTGCCTAGAGGTGTTTGTCCTGTCAGGACAGGAATGTATCAGTCAAATCTAGAAACTCTTCTCACTAGCAGAGCCAAGTAAGGCATCGTCATTTAACTTGATAGCTTTCCTAACAAAATGACAGTGCCTGTAACACTGGTGTGTGTCTCTAAAATACTGGTTCCGTTATTCAAATTCTGAGCTCCATTTTCTGTATTATACTGAGCAGACTGGAAGAGATGCTGTAGAAGCTGGTAGCTCACAATCTCTCCTCTTCTCATTTACAAAGACAAATGTTACATGGTGTTGGAAGTCCTCTGTAAGGATGAAAGCACTCTGTTCTTGTTTTGTGTATTGGTTTGTTTTAATAAATTACCAAATGGTTTGCAGCTCTCTGCTTTATTGTTTTTTGTAAGTTGGGAGTGTCTTTTCATTCTGGTTAGTAGTTTATTGTGTTGGAAGTGCAAATTATTTGTTTCATATTCTCTGCATTTTTCAGTGGAAAAAGACATAAAAATTTAAGAGAGAGAGATATATGTACATATACATACAAGAAAGAGAGATATGACTGCAGTGACATAAAACTGTTTTCAGACTTGCTGTTAACAAAGGAAAAATGTATCATATTGCTGACGTTTCTTCATCGTGAGAGCAGAGTTCCATAGACTGTATTAATGCTTACTTGTTTAATTCAGTAACACAAGTCAAATACTCTAAATCTGATGAATTACATGATTCTGTACTGTGAGATCATTTTTGATGCCACATATGACTTTATCAGACTCAGTTATTTGACTTGGTGTCCACAAATTCATCCCTGGTCAGAACATGTTTTACCTTCCTGGAAGTGGGAGGTACATCTTGAGGGTGGGCATTAGTAAGGTGCGATGATCGTTTGACTTATTTGCTATGCAAGACCTATGATCATAAGACTCACTGAATGCATCTTGCTTATGAACACTGCCTGTGTTTAGAGCCATCTAGAACAATACTTTCCTTCTATTACTTTAACAGTCTTTGGACATAGCACAAATTCCTCTGTTTTCTCCATTTCTCACATTTTCCCCTATTGGAGTTTGAGTCATCGGGTTCTATTCATTGCCCTACCCTTCTTCCCTACAGCAGACTTCATGTCCACATTCCCTTTTGACTGCCCTGCATTTTTTAAGACTTAGCAAGCTGGCTTTTTTCCTGTGACCTCCAGTAATTATCCCTAGTTGCTAAACCTCACAACTTTGATTTGATCTTATTCATTGATTTACTGAGATTGTTACACCCATACCAACCAGAACTTTGTGCATTACAACCACCTGAAATGCTTTGTGTAACTTTGATACTCTCAACAACTGCAGTAGAGTTTTGAAAAGTTTTAGATGTAACTGTATCAGCCAGAGCTCACAGTCCTTCAACCTCATCTTCAACTGTCAGAGTTTGTATGTTTTAATCAAGTATCAAAATAACTCAAGTGGCACAACATATGCTTTCTAGGCAGAAAGTAGTGTCGACTTTTCCAGCCTGTGTCTGACAGTAGAGGGTACATGCACAGGGAATACATGCAACAGTAATTTGGTTACATAAAATGAATAGCTTCAATAACTGAAAAGGTGAAAGTTATGATAATGAGTAATTCATTACTATCGAAAAGATATTCCTAACATTGTCAACAAGAACATGTAATACCAAGTGTTCTGCTGAAATTTTCTTAGCTTTAATGGAAAAATATTTACAAAATATAAATGCTTATTCCTACTGAACACATAGGGCCAGATTCAGGAAGGCTTACACGGAGTTCAAGAGTAGTGTAAGCCTCCGTGTAAGCCTCCCGATTCAGGTACAGCCCAAACCTCCGTGTAAGAGACAGCTAACACGTCTCTTACACGGACTGGGTGTGGAAATGCTCAATACCTCATTTGCAGCTCCAAGAAATGCAAATTAGGTATTTGAGCGATCCACGAAGCAGAAACCAGTCCGTGTAACGGACGTGTTAGCTGCAGAAATGTACTCAACTGACAACTGAGTACATTTCTGCAAAATCAAAAACGGAGCTATGTCAGCTCCAAATAAAGGGTGCATATGTGTCATTAAGCATGCCAATGGCCAAATATGTGGCCATTGGCATGAAAAAGTGTTGCAAAAATAAGTTATTTAACTTTTTTTTTTTTCACGGGATTATTGTGTTTAACTGCAGCGCACACCAGCAAAGCGGGTGCGCTACCTAAAACTGAAAACCGAAGCTTATAAGCCCACAATTGTGGGATTTACGTATTACATGGAATGTCAATGGAGGGACTTGCAGACTAAAAACAATATGGCCTCCGTTTAGTGGTTGTCAAGGGGGGGAAGCTCCGTGTAAGATATGTAACTAAGCATTACTAGGCAATCCTATGTAAATGAGGGTTACAATACTGAATCACACTGCCACATAGGTAATGAGCACTTTCTGAGTAGTGTAAGAGTTAGAGAAGGGGGAGGAACAGAGTAAGAGCTAGGTGACATCACGGAGGGGAAGGATAGAAAGAAATGTCCCAGATTGGAGGGCAATGTAAGGTAACAGATGACAGACAGACATCAGGGAGGGAGGTGTGTCCCAACAGAACAGTAGGAAAGTCAAGAAAGTGAGGGTATACGCTATCCCTACACTCAAAGTTTCTTGATATACGTGTATCTTGTGGCGTGTCTTGGCGTGTAAGGCAGGTTCAACATGTGGGGCGTGTTGCAAACCGTTACAACGGTTTCTTGGCGTGCATGTGTGTAAGGCAGTGTCTTGCTGCGTTTTAGCATGAATCAGCCTAGCTCACACCGTGTAAGGATGTGTGCGCGCGTGTAACACTGTGTAGGGATGTGTGCGCGCGTTTAAGTGACTGTGAGCGTGTTTAAGCTGGTGTGCACATTGCTCCCCCTCAGGAAACAGAGAGGAAACAGGAAACAACCAAAATACAGGGAAACTGCCAGAATACTGCTGGAGTTAATTGGTGGAAACAATTACAAGCAGGCAATTACACAGGCAGACTAGAAGCCCCGCCCAGCACTTAAAACACAATAAAAAGCAGTGAAGGCTGTTTCTCACAAGAGATACTGCCAGAAACTAAGCTATCAGAATTGAAAACTGAAATAAAGCTGAACTCAGAGCAGAAATGCTAGGGGCTGCCATGGCTATTATAATCAGGCATAGGCGAATTGCTGAGGGTGGTGACAATGCAGATGCTGACAGACAACCCAGAGTGAGGAGAAGGAGAAGAGTATACAGGCCCAGGGTCACCTACCATGGGTTACATGAGCTGGAGATAGTAGAGCGCTATAGAGTGGACAGAGAGCTCCTGCAGCAGATTGTTGAGCTGTGCAAGGGGAATACTAGCACACCTT